>NC_090709.1:19068246-19073246 GCF_040954835.1 Lepisosteus oculatus | reverse complement strand
TCAGAATAAAAACCGCTCACGCTAATACACAAGCACCCGTGTCTCGCCAAAGCTGACAAATAAACAGACGGACAAGCCGCACTGCACGTGTGAACAGGGGAATGAGCCAGCGAGCGGGGATAGGGCGCCTCCTGCGCTTAAAGGCTTACAGCACCTGGTATTCCCAGGCGGTCTCCCATCCAAGTACTAACCAGGCCCATCCCTGTTTAGCTTCCGAGATCAGACGAGATCAGGCGTGCTCAAGGGGGTGTGGCCGTAAGCAAAAGCAAGGCTCGCTGGCACCCTTCTTATTGAGAGGACAGCTCCGTCACCTCTTTTACGACGCTGCTTTTTTTCCCTTGCGTTTTTCTCTTCTTCCCACGTTCTCTCTCTTCACTGCCTTCGTCCCCGCTCTATTTCACTTCAGCCTTTCACTCTTGCTTCCTTCCAATGAGGACGGAGCTGCGGGAGAAAGGGCGCTATAGAGGATCGCTGTGGAGAGCTGCTGCTGTGCTTTGACATCTGAGCTCTGTGGAAAACGATCTCAATACAATTCTGAAAAACGCGACTCTCCGAACGCCAGCCGAACAAGTCTCCACAGCCGAAGCGCTGTTTCTCTTTTCAGCTGGCGATAAACTTTTCCTCGATCCTTTGCGGACTTGTTAAACTGTTCATGATCAGAATAAAAAACACTCACGCTAATACACAAGCACCCGTGTCTCGCCAAAGCTGACAAATAAACAGACGGACAAGCCGCACTGCACGTGTGAACAGGGGAATGAGCGAGCGAGCGGGGATAGGGCGCCTCCCGCGCTTAAAAGCTTACAGCACCTGGTATTCCCAGGCGGTCTCCCATCCAAGTACTAACCAGGCCCATCCCTGTTTAGCTTCCGAGATCAAACGAGATCAGGCGTGCTCAAGGGGGTGTGGCCGTAAGCGCGAGCAAGGCTCGCTGGCACCCTTCTTATTGAGAGGACAGCTCCGTCACCTCTTTTACGACGCTGCTTTTTTTCCCTTGCGTTTTTCTCTTCTTCCCACGTTCTCTCTCTTCACTGCCTTCGTCCCCGCTCTATTTCACTTCAGCCTTTCACTCTTGCTTCCTTCCAATGAGGACGGAGCTGCGGGAGAAAGGGCGCTATAGAGGATCGCTGTGGAGAGCTGCTGCTGTGCTTTGACATCTGAGCTCTGTGGAAAACAATCTCAATACAATTCTGAAAAACGCGACTCTCCGAACGCCAGCCGAACAAGTCTCCACAGCCGAAGCGCTGTGTCTCTTTTCAGCTGGCGATAAACCTTTCCTCGATCCTTTGCGGACTTGTAAAACTGTTCCTGATCAGAATAAGAAACGCTCACGCTAATACACAAGCACCCGTGTCTCGCCAAAGCTGACAAATAAACAGACGGACAAGCCGCACTGCACGTGTGAACAGGGGAATGAGCGAGCGAGCGGGGATAGGGCGCCTCCTGCGCTTAAAAGCTTACAGCACCTGGTATTCCCAGGCGGTCTCCCATCCAAGTACTAACCAGGCCCATCCCTGTTTAGCTTCCGAGATCAAACGAGATCAGGCGTGCTCAAGGGGGTGTGGCCGTAAGCGCGAGCAAGGCTCGCTGGCACCCTTCTTATTGAGAGAACAGCTCCGTCACCTCTTTTACGACGCTGCTTTTTTTCCCTTGCGTTTTTCTCTTCTTCCCACGTTCTCTCTCTTCACTGCCTTCGTCCCCGCTCTATTTCACTTCAGCCTTTCACTCTTGCTTCCTTCCAATGAGGACGGAGCTGCGGGAGAAAGGGCGCTATAGAGGATCGCTGTGGAGAGCTGCTGCTGTGCTTTGACATCTGAGCTCTGTGGAAAACGATCTCAATACAATTCTGAAAAACGCGACTCTCCGAACGCCAGCCGAACAAGTCTCCACAGCCGAAGCGCTGTGTCTCTTTTCAGCTGGCGATAAACCTTTCCTCGATCCTTTGCGGACTTGTAAAACTGTTCCTGATCAGAATAAAAAACGCTCACGCTAATACACAAGCACCCGTGTCTCGCCAAAGCTGATAAATAAACAGACGGACAAGCCGCACTGCACGTGTGAACAGGGGAATGAGCGAGCGAGCGGGGATAGGGCGCCTCCTGCGCTTAAAAGCTTACAGCACCTGGTATTCCCAGGCGGTCTCCCATCCAAGTACTAACCAGGCCCATCCCTGTTTAGCTTCCGAGATCAAACGAGATCAGGCGTGCTCAAGGGGGTGTGGCCGTAAGCGCGAGCAAGGCTCGCTGGCACCCTTCTTATTGAGAGGACAGCTCCGTCACCTCTTTTACGACGCTGCTTTTTTTCCCTTGCGTTTTTCTCTTCTTCCCACGTTCTCTCTCTTCACTGCCTTCGTCCCCGCTCTATTTCACTTCAGCCTTTCACTCTTGCTTCCTTCCAATGAGGACGGAGCTGCGGGAGAAAGGGCGCTATAGAGGATCGCTGTGGAGAGCTGCTGCTGTGCTTTGACATCTGAGCTCTGTGGAAAACAATCTCAATACAATTCTGAAAAACGCGACTCTCCGAACGCCAGCCGAACAAGTCTCCACAGCCGAAGCGCTGTGTCTCTTTTCAGCTGGCGATAAACCTTTCCTCGATCCTTTGCGGACTTGTAAAACTGTTCCTGATCAGAATAAAAAATGCTCACGCTAATACACAAGCACCCGTGTCTCGCCAAAGCTGACAAATAAACAGACGGACAAGCCGCACTGCACGTGTGAACAGGGGAATGAGCGAGCGAGCGGGGATAGGGCGCCTCCTGCGCTTAAAAGCTTACAGCACCTGGTATTCCCAGGCGGTCTCCCATCCAAGTACTAACCAGGCCCATCCCTGTTTAGCTTCCGAGATCAGACGAGATCAGGCGTGCTCAATGGGGTGTGGCCATAAGCGAGAGCAAGGCTCGCTGGCACCCTTCTTATTGAGAGGACAGCTCCGTCACCTCTTTTACGACGCTGCTCTTTTTCCCTTGCGTTTTTCTCTTCTTCCCACGTTCTCTCTCTTCACTGCCTTCGTCCCCGCTCTATTTCACTTCAGCCTTTCACTCTTGCTTCCTTCCAATGAGGACGGAGCTGCGGGAGAAAGGGCGCTATAGAGGATCGCTGTGGAGAGCTGCTGCTGTGCTTTGACATCTGAGCTCTGTGGAAAACGATCTCAATACAATTCTGAAAAACGCAACTCTCCGAGCGCCAGCCGAACAAGTCTCCACAGCCGAAGCGCTGTGTCTCTTTTCAGCTGGCGATAAACTTTTCCTCCATCCTTTGCGGACTTGTTAAACTGTTCATGATCAGAATAAAAAACGCTCACGCTAATACACAAGCACCCGTGTCTCGCCAAAGCTGACAAATAAACAGACGGACAAGCCGCACTGCACGTGTGAACAGGGGAATGAGCGAGCGAGCGGGGATAGGGCGCCTCCCGCGCTTAAAAGCTTACAGCACCTGGTATTCCCAGGCGGTCTCCCATCCAAGTACTAACCAGGCCCATCCCTGTTTAGCGTCCGAGATCAGACGAGATCAGGCGTGCTCAAGGGGGTGTGGCCGTAAGCGAGAGAAAGGCTCGCTGGCACCCTTCTTATTGAGAGGACAGCTCCGTCACCTCTTTTACGACGCTGCTCTTTTTCCCTTGCGTTTTTCTCTTCTTCCCACGTTCTCTCTCTTCACTGCCTTCGTCCCCGCTCTATTTCACTTCAGCCTTTCACTCTTGCTTCCTTCCAATGAGGACGGAGCTGCGGGAGAAAGGGCGCTATAGAGGATCGCTGTGGAGAGCTGCTGCTGTGCTTTGACATCTGAGCTCTGTGGAAAACGATCTCAATACAATTCTGAAAAACGCGACTCTCCGAACGCCAGCCGAACATGTCTCCACAGCCGAAGCGCTGTGTCTCTTTTCAGCTGGCGATAAACCTTTCTTCGATCCTTTGCGGACTTGTTAAACTGTTCATGATCAGAATAAAAAACGCTCACGCTAATACACAAGCACCCGTGTCTCGCCAAAGCTGACAAATAAACAGACGGACAAGCCGCACTGCACGTGTGAACAGGGGAATGAGCGAGCGAGCGGGGATAGGGCGCCTCCCGCGCTTAAAAGCTTACAGCACCTGGTATTCCCAGGCGGTCTCCCATCCAAGTACTAACCAGGCCTATCCCTGTTTAGCGTCCGAGATCAGACGAGATCAGGCGTGCTCAAGGGGGTGTGGCCGTAAGCGAGAGCAAGGCTCGCTGGCACCCTTCTTATTGAGAGGACAGCTCCGTCACCTCTTTTACGACGCTGCTCTTTTTCCCTTGCGTTTTTCTCTTCTTCCCACGTTCTCTCTCTTCACTGCCTTCGTCCCCGCTCTATTTCACTTCAGCCTTTCACTCTTGCTTCCTTCCAATGAGGACGGAGCTGCGGGAGAAAGGGCGCTATAGAGGATCGCTGTGGAGAGCTGCTGCTGTGCTTTGACATCTGAGCTCTGTGGAAAACGATCTCAATACAATTCTGAAAAACGCGACTCTCCGAACGCCAGCCGAACAAGTCTCCACAGCCGAAGCGCTGTGTCTCTTTTCAGCTGGCGATAAACCTTTCCTCGATCCTTTGCGGACTTGTAAAACTGTTCCTGATCAGAATAAAAAACGCTCACGCTAATACACAAGCACCCGTGTCTCGCCAAAGCTGACAAATAAACAGACGGACAAGCCGCACTGCACGTGTGAACAGGGGAATGAGCGAGCGAGCGGAGATAGGGCGCCTCCTGCGCTTAAAAGCTTACAGCACCTGGTATTCCCAGGCGGTCTCCCATCCAAGTACTAACCAGGCCCATCCCTGTTTAGCTTCCGAGATCAGACGAGATCAGGCGTGCTCAAGGGGGTGTGGCCGTAAGCTAGACCAAAGTTCGCTGGCACCCTTCTTATTGAGAGGACAGCTCCGTCACCTCTTTTACGACGCTGCTTTTTTTCCCTTGCGTTTTTCTCTTCTTCCCACGTTCTCTCTCTTCACTGCCTTCGTCCCCGCTCTATTTCACTTCAGCC
>NC_090709.1:19058246-19063246 GCF_040954835.1 Lepisosteus oculatus | reverse complement strand
GTCTCCCATCCAAGTACTAACCAGGCCCATCCCTGTTTAGATTCTGAGATCAGACGAGATCAGGCGTGCTCAAGGGGGTGTGGCCGTAAGCGAGAGCAAGGCTCGCTGGCACCGTTCTTATTGAGAGGACAGCTCCGTCACCTCTTTTACGACGCTGCTTTTTTTCCCTTGCGTTTTTCTCTTCTTCCCACGTTCTCTCTCTTCACTGCCTTCGTCCCCGCTCTATTTCACTTCAGCCTTTCACTTTTGCTTCCTTCCAATGAGGACGGAGCTACGGGAGAAAGGGCGCTATAGAGGATCGCTGTGGAGAGCTGCTGCTGTGCTTTGACATCTGAGCTCTGTGGAAAACGATCTCAATACAATTCTGAAAAACGCGACTCTCCGAACGCCAGCCGAACAAGTCTCCACAGCCGAAGCGCTGTGTCTCTTTTCAGCTGGCGATAAACCTTTCCTCGATCCTTTGCGGACTTGTAAAACTGTTCCTGATCAGAATAAAAAACGCTCACGCTAATACACAAGCACCCGTGTCTCGCCAAAGCTGACAAATAAACAGACGGACAAGCCGCACTGCACGTGTGAACAGGGGAATGAGCGAGCGAGCGGGGATAGGGCGCCTCCTGCGCTTAAAAGCTTACAGCACCTGGTATTCCCAGGCGGTCTCTCATCCAAGTACTAACCAGGCCCATCCCTGTTTAGCTTCCGAGATCAAACGAGATCAGGCATGCTCAAGGGGGTGTGGCCATAAGCGAGAGCAAGGCTCGCTGGCACCCTTCTTATTGAGAGGACAGCTCCGTCACCTCTTTTACGACGCTGCTTTTTTTCCCTTGCGTTTTTCTCTTCTTCCCACGTTCTCTCTCTTCACTGCCTTCGTCCCCGCTCTATTTCACTTCAGCCTTTCACTCTTGCTTCCTTCCAATGAGGACGGAGCTGCGGGAGAAAGGGCGCTATAGAGGATCGCTGTGGAGAGCTGCTGCTGTGCTTTGACATCTGAGCTCTGTGGAAAACGATCTCAATACAATTCTGAAAAACGCGACTCTCCGAACGCCAGCAGAACAAGTCTCCACAGCCGAAGCGCTGTGTCTCTTTTCAGCTGGCGATAAACCTTCCCTCGATCATTTGCGGACTTGTAAAACTGTTCCTGATCAGAATTAAAAACGCTCACGCTAATATACAAGCACCCGTGTCTCGCCAAAGCTGACAAATAAAGAGACGGACAAGCCGCACTGCACGTGTGAACAGGGGAATGAGCGAGCGAGCGGGGATAGGGCGCCTCCTGCGCTTAAAAGCTTACAGCACCTGGTATTCCCAGGCGGTCTCCCATCCAAGTACTAACCAGGCCCATCCCTGTTTAGCTTCCGAGATCAGACGAGATCAGGCGTGCTCAAGGGGGTGTGGCCGTAAGCGAACGAAAGGCTCGCTGGCACCCTTCTTATTGAGAGGACAGCTCCGTCACCTCTTTTACGACGCTGCTTTTTTTCTCTTGCGTTTTTCTCTTCTTCCCACGTTCTCTCTCTTCACTGCCTTCGTCCCCGCTCTATTTCACTTCAGCCTTTCACTCTTGCTTCCTTCCAATGAGGACGGAGCTGCGGGAGAAAGGGCGCTATAGAGGATCGCTGTGGAGAGCTGCTGCTGTGCTTTGACATCTGAGCTCTGTGGAAAACGATCTCAATACAATTCTGAAAAACGCGACTCTCCGAACGCCAGCCGAACAAGTCTCCACAGCCGAAGCGCTGTGTCTCTTTTCAGCTGGCGATAAACCTTTCCTTGATCCTTTGCGGACTTGTTAAACTGTTCATGATCAGAATAAAAAACGCTCACGCTAATACACAAGCACCCGTGTCTCGCCAAAGCTGACAAATAAACAGATGGACAAGCCGCACTGCACGTGTGAACAGGGGAATGAGCGAACGAGCGGGGATAGGGCGCCTCCTGCGCTTAAAAGCTTACAGCACCTGGTATTCCCAGGCGGTCTCCCATCCAAGTACTAACCAGGCCCATCCCTGTTTAGCTTCTGAGATCAGACGAGATCAGGCGTGCTCAAGGGGTTGTGGCCGTAAGCGAGAGCAAGGCTCGCTGGCACCCTTCTTATTGAGAGGACAGCTCCGTCACCTCTTTTATGACGCTGCTCTTTTTCCCTTGCGTTTTTCTCTTCTTCCCACGTTCTCTCTCTTCACTGCCTTCGTCCCCGCTCTATTTCACTTCAGCCTTTCACTCTTGCTTCCTTCCAATGAGGACGGAGCTGCGGGAGAAAGGGCGCTATAGAGGATCGCTGTGGAGAGCTGCTGCTGTGCTTTGACATCTGAGCTCTGTGGAAAACGATCTCAATACAATTCTGAAAAACGCGACTCTCCGAACGCCAGCCGAACAAGTCTCCACAGCCGAAGCGCTGTGTCTCTTTTCAGCTGGCGATAAACCTTTCTTCGATCTTTTGCGGACTTGTAAAACTGTTCCTGATCAGAATAAAAAACGCTCACGCTAATACACAAGCACCCGCGTCTCGCCAAAGCTGACAAATAAACAGACGGACAAGCCGCACTGCACGTGTGAACAGGGGAATGAGCGAGCGAGCGGGGATAGGGCGCCTCCTGCGCTTAAAAGCTTACAGCACCTGGTATTCCCAGGCGGTCTCCCATCCAAGTACTAACCAGGCCCATCCCTGTTTAGCGTCCGAGATCAGACGAGATCAGGCGTGCTCAAGGGGGTGTGGCCGCAAGCAAGAGCAAGGCTCGCTGGCACCCTTCTTATTGAGAGGACAGCTCCATCACCTCTTTTACGACGCTGCTCTTTTTCCCTTGCGTTTTTCTCTTCTTCCCACGTTCTCTCTCTTCACTGCCTTCGTCCCCGCTCTATTTCACTTCAGCCTTTCACTCTTGCTTCCTTCCAATGAGGACGGAGCTGCGGGAGAAAGGGCGCTATAGAGGATCGCTGTGGAGAGCTGCTGCTGTGCTTTGACATCTGAGCTCTGTGGAAAACGATCTCAATACAATTCTGAAAAACGCAACTCTCCGAACGCCAGCCGGACAAGTCTCCACAGCCGAAGCGCTGTGTCTCTTTTCAGCTGGCGATAAACTTTTCCTCGATCCTTTGCGGACTTGTTAAACTGTTCATGATCAGAATAAAAAACGCTCACGCTAATACACAAGCACCCGTGTCTCGCCAAAGCTGACAAATAAACAGACGGACAAGCCGCACTGCACGTGTGAACAGGGGAATGAGCGAGCGAGCGGGGATAGGGCGCCTCCCGCGCTTAAAAGCTTACAGCACCTGGTATTCCCAGGCGGTCTCCCATCCAAGTACTAACCAGGCCCATCCCTGTTTAGCGTCCGAGATGAGACGAGATCAGGCGTGCTCAAGGGGGTGTGGCCGTAAACGAGAGCAAGGCTCGCTGGCACCCTTCTTATTGAGAGGACAGCTCCGTCACCTCTTTTACGACGCTGCTCCTTTTCCCTTGCGTTTTTCTCTTCTTCCCACGTTCTCTCTCTTCACTGCCTTCGTCCCCGCTCTATTTCACTTCAGCCTTTCACTCTTGCTTCCTTCCAATGAGGACGGAGCTGCGGGAGAAAGGGCGCTATAGAGGATCGCTGTGGAGAGCTGCTGCTGTGCTTTGACATCTGAGCTCTGTGGAAAACGATCTCAATACAATTCTGAAAAACGCAACTCTCCGAACGCCAGCCGAACAAGTCTCCACAGCCGAAGCGCTGTGTCTCTTTTCAGCTGGCGATAAACTTTTCCTCGATCCTTTGCGGACTTGTTAAACTGTTCATGATCAGAATAAAAAACGCTCACGCTAATACACAAGCACCCGTGTCTCGCCAAAGCTGACAAATAAACAGACGGACAAGCCGCACTGCACGTGTGAACAGGGGAATGAGCGAGCGAGCAGGGGATAGGGCGCCTCCTGCGCTTAAAAGCTTACAGCACCTGGTATTCCCAGGCGGTCTCCCATTCAAGTACTAACCAGGCCCATCCCTGTTTAGCTTCCGAGATCAAAAGCAGCGTCCTCATTGGAAGGAAGCAAGAGTGAAAGGCTGAAGTGAAATAGAGCGGGGACGAAGGCAGTGAAGAGAGAGAACGTGGGAAGAAGAGAAAAACGCAAGGGAAAAAAAGCAGCGTCGTAAAAGAGGTGACGGAGCTGTCCTCTCAATAAGAAGGGTGCCAGCGAGCCTTGCTCTAGCTTACGGCCACACCCCCTTGAGCACACCTGATCTCATCTGATCTCGGAAGCTAAACAGGGATGGGCCTGGTTAGTACTTGGATGGGAGACCGCCTGGGAATACCAGGTGCTGTAAGCTTTTAAGCGCAGGAGGCGCCCTATCCCCGCTCGCTCGCTCATTCCCCTGTTCACACGTGCAGTGCGGCTTGTCCGTCTGTTTATTTGTCAGCTTTGGCGAGACACGGTTGCTTGTGTATTAGCGTGAGCGTTTTTTATTCTGATCAGGAACAGTTTTACAAGTCCGCAAAGGATCGAGGAAAGGTTTATCGCCAGCTGAAAAGAGACACAGCGCTTCGGCTGTGGAGACTTGTTCGGCTGGCGTTCGGAGAGTCGCGTTTTTCAGAATTGTATTGAGATCGTTTTCCACAGAGCTCAGATGTCAAAGCACAGCAGCAGCTCTCCACAGCGATCCTCTACACGGGTGCTTGTGTATTAGCGTGAGCGTTTTTCCCTTGCGTTTTTCTCTTCTTTCCACGTTCTCTCTCTTCACTGCCTTCGTCCCCGCTCTATTTCATTTCAGCCTTTCACTCTTGCTTCCTTCCAATGAGGACGGAGCTGCGGGAGAAAGGGCGCTATAGATGATCGCTGTGGAGAGCTGCTGCTGTGCTTTGACATCTGAGCTCTGTGGAAAACGATCTCAATACAATTCTGAAAAACGCGACTCTCCGAACGCCAGCCGAACAAGTCTCCACAGCCGAAGCGCTGTGTCTCTTTTCAGCTGGCGATCAACCTTTCCTCGATCCTTTGCGGACTTGTAAAACTGTTCCTGATCAGAATAAAAAACGCT
>NC_090709.1:19043246-19053246 GCF_040954835.1 Lepisosteus oculatus | reverse complement strand
AATGAGGACGGAGCTGCGGGAGAAAGGGCGCTATAGAGGATCGCTGTGGAGAGCTGCTGCTGTGCTTTGACATCTGAGCTCTGTGGAAAACGATCTCAAAACAATTCTGAAAAACGCGACTCTCCGAACGCCAGCCGAACAAGTCTCCACAGCCGAAGCGCTGTGTCTCTTTTCAGCTGGCGATAAACCTTTCCTCGATCCTTTGCGGACTTGTAAAACTGTTCCTGATCAGAATAAAAAACGCTCACGCTAATACACAAGCACCCGTGTCTCGCCAAAGCTGACAAATAAACAGACGGACAAGCCGCACTGCACGTGTGAACAGGGGAATGAGCGAGCGAGCGGGGATAGGGCGCCTCCTGCGCTTAAAAGCTTACAGCACCTGGTATTCCCAGGCGATCTCCCATCCAAGTACTAACCAGGCCCATCCCTGTTTAGCTTCCGAGATCAGATGAGATCAGGCGTGCTCAAGGGGGTGTGGCCGTAAGCGAGAGCAAGGCTCGCTGGCACCCTTCTTATTGAGAGGACAGCTCCGTCACCTATTTTACGACGCTGCTTTTTTTCCCTTGCGTTTTTCTCTTCTTCCCACGTTCTCTCTCTTCACTGCCTTCGTCCCCGCTCTATTTCACTTCAGCCTTTCACTCTTGCTTCCTTCCAATGAGGACGGAGCTGCGGGAGAAAGGGCGCTATAGAGGATCGCTGTGGAGAGCTGCTGCTGTGCTTTGACATCTGAGCTCTGTGGAAAACGATCTCAATACAATTCTGAAAAACGCGACTCTCCGAACGCCAGCCGAACAAGTCTCCACAGCCGAAGCGCTGTGTCTCTTTTCAGCTGGCGATAAACCTTTCCTCGATCCTTTGCGGACTTGTAAAACTGTTCCTGATCAGAATAAAAAACGCTCACGCTAATACACAAGCACCCGTGTCTCGCCAAAGCTGACAAATAAACAGACGGACAAGCCGCACTGCACGTGTGAACAGGGGAATGAGCGAGCGAGCAGGGATAGGGCGCCTCCTGCGCTTAAAAGCTTACAGCACCTGGTATTCCCAGGCGGTCTCCCATCCAAGTACTAACCAGGCCCATCCCTGTTTAGCTTCCGAGATCAGACGAGATCAGGCGTGCTCAAGGGGGTGTGGCCATAAGCAAGAGCAAGGTTCGCTGGCACCCTTCTTATTGAGAGGACAGCTCCGTCACCTCTTTTACGACGCTGCTTTTTTTCCTTTGCGTTTTTCTCTTCTTCCCACGTTCTCTCTCTTCACTGCCTTCGTCCCCGCTCTATTTCACTTCAGCCTTTCACTCTTGCTTCCTTCCAATGAGGACGGAGCTGCGGGAGAAAGGGCGCTATAGAGGATCGCTGTGGAGAGCTGCTGCTGTGCTTTAACATCTGAGCTCTGTGGAAAACGATCTCAATACAATTCTGAAAAACGCGACTCTCCGAACGCCAGCCGAACAAGTCTCCACAGCCGAAGCGCTGTGTCTCTTTTCAGCTGGCGATAAACCTTTCCTCGATCCTTTGCGGACTTGTAAAACTGTTCCTGATCAGAATAAAAAACGCTCACGCTAATACACAAGCACCCGTGTCTCGCCAAAGCTGACAAATAAACAGACGGACAAGCCGCACTGCACGTGTGAACAGGGGAATGAGCGAGCGAGCGGGGATAGGGCGCCTCCTGCGCTTAAAAGCTTACAGCACCTGGTATTCCCAGGCGGTCTCCCATCCAAGTACTAACCAGGCCCATCCCTGTTTAGCTTCCGAGATCAGACGAGATCAGGCGTGCTCAAGGGGGTGTGGCCGTAAGCGAGAGCAAGGCTCGCTGGCACCCTTCTTATTGAGAGGACAGCTCCGTCACCTCTTTTACGACGCTGCTTTTTTTCCCTTGCGTTTTTCTCTTCTTCCCACGTTCTCTCTCTTCACTGCCTTCGTCCCCGCTCTATTTCACTTCAGCCTTTCACTCTTGCTTCCTTCCAATGAGGACGGAGCTGCGGGAGAAAGGGCGCTATAGAGGACCGCTGTGGAGAGCTGCTGCTGTGCTTTGACATCTGAGCTCTGTGGAAAATGATCTCAATACAATTCTGAAAAACGCGACTCTCCGAACGCCAGCCGAACAAGTCTCCACAGCCGAAGCGCTGTGTCTCTTTTCAGCTGGCGATAAACCTTTCCTCGATCCTTTGCGGACTTGTAAAACTGTTCCTGATCAGAATAAAAAACGCTCACGCTAATACACAAGCACCCGTGTCTCGCCAAAGCTGACAAATAAACAGATGGACAAGCCGCACTGCACGTGTGAACAGGGGAATGAGCGAGCGAGCGGGGATAGGGCGCCTCCTGCGCTTAAAAGCTTACAGCATCTGGTATTCCCAGGCGGTCTCCCATCCAAGTCTAACCAGGCCCATCCCTATTTAGCTTCCGAGATCAGACGAGATCAGGCGTGCTCAAGGGGGTGTGGCCGCAAGGAAGAGCAAGGCTCGCTGGCACCCTTCTTATTGAGAGGACAGCTCCATCACCTCTTTTACAACGCTGCTTTTTTTCCCTTGCGTTTTTCTCTTCTTCCCACGTTCTCTCTCTTCACTGCCTTCATCCCCGCTCTATTTCACTTCAGCCTTTCACTCTTGCTTCCTTCCAATGAGGACGGAGCTGCGGGAGAAAGGGCGCTATAGAGGATCGCTGTGGAGAGCTGCTGCTGTGCTTTGACATCTGAGCTCTGTTGAAAACGATCTCAATACAATTCTGAAAAACGCGACTCTCCGAACGCCAGCCGAACAAGTCTCCACAGCCGAAGCGCTGTGTCTCTTTTCAGCTGGCGATAAACCTTTCCTCGATCCTTTGCGGACTTGTTAAACTGTTCCTGATCAGAATAAAAAACGCTCACGCTAATACACAAGCACCCGTGTCTCGCCAAAGCTGACAAATAAACAGACGGACAAGCCGCACTGCACGTGTGAACAGGGGAATGAGCGAGCGAGCGGGGATAGGGCGCCTCCTGCGCTTAAAAGCTTACAGCACCTGGTATTCCCAGGCGGTCTCCCATCCAAGTACTAACCAGGCCCATCCCTGTTTAGCTTCCGAAATCAGACGAAATCAGGCGTGCTCAAGGGGGTGTGGCCGTAAGCGAAAGCAAGGCTCGCTGGCACCCTTCTTATTGAGAGGACAGCTCCGTCACCTCTTTTACGACGCTGCTTTTTTCCCTTGCGTTTTTCTCTTTTTTCCACGTTCTCTCTCTTCACTGCCTTCGTCCCCGCTCTATTTCACTTCAGCCTTTCACTCTTGCTTCCTTCCAATGAGGACGGAGCTGCGGGAGAAAGGGCGCTATAGAGGATCGCTGTGGAGAGCTGCTGCTGTGCTTTGACATCTGAGCTCTGTGGAAAACGATCTCAATACAATTCTGAAAAACGCGACTCTCCGAACGCCAGCCGAACAAGTCTCCACAGCCGAAGCGCTGTGTCTCTTTTCAGCTGGCGATAAACCTTTCCTCGATCCTTTGCGGACTTGTAAAACTGTTCCTGATCAGAATAAAAAACGCTCACGCTAATACACAAGCACCCGTGTCTCGCCAAAGCTGACAAATAAACAGATGGACAAGCCGCACTGCACGTGTGAACAGGGGAATGAGCGAGCGAGCGGGGATAGGGCGCCTCCTGCGCTTAAAAGCTTACAGCATCTGGTATTCCCAGGCGGTCTCCCATCCAAGTACTAACCAGGCCCATCCCTATGTAGCTTCCGAGATCAGAAGAGATCAGGCGTGCTCAAGGGGGTGTGGCCGCAAGCAAGAGCAAGGCTCGCTGGCACCCTTCTTATTGAGAGGACAGCTCCATCACCTCTTTAACAACGCTGCTTTTTTTCCCTTGCGTTTTTCTCTTCTTCCCACGTTCTCTCTCTTCACTGCCTTCATCCTCGCTCTATTTCACTTCAGCCTTTCACTCTTGCTTCCTTCCAATGAGGACGGAGCTGCGGGAGAAAGGGCGCTATAGAGGATCGCTGTGGAGAGCTGCTGCTGTGCTTTGACATCTGAGCTCTGTTGAAAACGATCTCAATACAATTCTGAAAAACGCGACTCTCCGAACGCCAGCCGAACAAGTCTCCACAGCCGAAGCGCTGTGTCTCTTTTCAGCTGGCGATAAACCTTTCCTCGATCCTTTGCGGACTTGTTAAACTGTTCCTGATCAGAATAAAAAACGCTCACGCTAATACACAAGCACCCGTGTCTCGCCAAAGCTGACAAATAAACAGACGGACAAGCCGCACTGCACGTGTGAACAGGGGAATGAGCGAGCGAGCGGGGATAGGGCGCCTCCTGCGCTTAAAAGCTTACAGCACCTGGTATTCCCAGGCGGTCTCCCATCCAAGTACTAACCAGGCCCATCCTTGTTTAGCTTCCGAGATCAGACGAGATCAGGCGTGCTCAAGGGGGTGTGGCCGTAAGCGAGAGCAAGGCTCGCTGGCACCCTTCTTATTGAGAGGACAGCTCCGTCACCTCTTTTACGACGCTGCTTTTTTTCCCTTGCGTTTTTCTCTTCTTCCCACGTTCTCTCTCTTCACTGCCTTCGTCCCCGCTCTATTTCACTTCAGCCTTTCACTCTTGCTTCCTTCCAATGAGGACGGAGCTGCGGGAGAAAGGGCGCTATAGAGGATCGCTGTGGAGAGCTGCTGCTGTGCTTTGACATCTGAGCTCTGTGGAAAACAATCTCAATACAATTCTGAAAAACGCGACTCTCCGAACGCCAGCCGAACAAGTCTCCACAGCCGAAGCGCTGTGTCTCTTTTCAGCTGGCGATAAACCTTTCCTCGATCCTTTGCGGACTTGTAAAACTGTTCCTGATCAGAATAAAAAACGCTCACGCTAATACACAAGCACCCGTGTCTCGCCAAAGCTGACAAATAAACAGACGGACAAGCCGCACTGCACGTGTGAACAGGGGAATGAGCGAGCGAGCGGGGATAGGGCGCCTCCTGCGCTTAAAAGCTTACAGCACCTGGTATTCCCAGGCGGTCTCCCATCCAAGTACTAACCAGGCCCATCCCTGTTTAGCTTCCGAGATCAGACGAGATCAGGCGTGCTCAAGGGGGTGTGGCCATAAGCGAGAGCAAGGCTCGCTGGCACCCTTCTTATTGAGAGAACAGCTCCGTCACCTCTTTTACGACGCTGCTTTTTTTCCCTTGCGTTTTTCTCTTCTTCCCACGTTCTCTCTCTTCACTGCCTTCGTCCCCGCTCTATTTCACTTCAGCCTTTCACTCTTGCTTCCTTCCAATGAGGACGGAGCTGCGGGAGAAAGGGCGCTATAGAGGATCGCTGTGGAGAGCTGCTGCTGTGCTTTGACATCTGAGCTCTGTGGAAAACGATCTCAATACAATTCTGAAAAACGCGACTCTCCGAACGCCAGCCGAACAAGTCTCCACAGCCGAAGCGCTGTGTCTCTTTTCAGCTGGCGATAAACCTTTCCTCGATCCTTTGCGGACTTGTAAAACTGTTCCTGATCAGAATAAAAAACGCTCACGCTAATACACAAGCACCCGTGTCTCGCCAAAGCTGACAAATAAACAGACGGACAAGCCGCACTGCACGTGTGAACAGGGGAATGAGCGAGCGAGCGGGGATAGGGCGCCTCCTGTGCTTAAAAGCTTACAGCACCTGGTATTCCCAGGCGGTCTCCCATCCAAGTACTAACCAGGCCCATCCCTGTTTAGCTTCCGAGATCAGACGAGATCAGGCGTGCTCAAGGGGGTGTGGCCGTAAGCGAGAGCAAGGCTCGCTGGCACCCTTCTTATTGAGAGGACAGCTCCGTCACCTCTTTTACGACGCTGCTCTTTTTCCCTTGCGTTTTTCTCTTCTTCCCACGTTCTCTCTCTTCACTGCCTTCGTCCCCGCTCTATTTCACTTCAGCCTTTCACTCTTGCTTCCTTCCAATGAGGACGGAGCTGCGGGAGAAAGGGCGCTATAGAGGATCGCTGTGGAGAGCTGCTGCTGTGCTTTGACATCTGAGCTCTGTGGAAAACGATCTCAATACAATTCTGAAAAACGCGACTCTCCGAACGCCAGCCGAACAAGTCTCCACAGCCGAAGCGCTGTGTCTCTTTTCAGCTGGCGATAAACCTTTCTTCGATCCTTTGCGGACTTGTAAAACTGTTCCTGATCAGAATAAAAAACGCTCACGCTAATACACAAGCACCCGTGTCTCGCCAAAGCTGACAAATAAACAGACGGACAAGCCGCACTGCACGTGTGAACAGGGGAATGAGCGAGCGAGCGGGGATAGGGCGCCTCCTGCGCTTAAAAGCTTACAGCACCTGGTATTCCCAGGCGGTCTCCCATCCAAGTACTAACCAGGCCCATCCCTGTTTAGCTTCCGAGATCAGATGAGATCAGGGGGTGTGGCCGTAAGCGCGAGCAAGGCTCGCTGGCACACTTCTTATTGAGAGGACAGCTCCGTCACCTCTTTTACGACGCTGCTTTTTTTCCCTTGCGTTTTTCTCTTCTTCCCACGTTCTCTCTCTTCACTGCCTTCGTCCCCGCTCTATTTCACTTCAGCCTTTCACTCTTGCTTCCTTCCAATGAGGACGGAGCTGCGGGAGAAAGGGCGCTATAGAGGATCGCTGTGGAGAGCTGCTGCTGTGCTTTGACATCTGAGCTCTGTGGAAAACGATCTCAATACAATTCTGAAAAACGCAACTCTCCGAACGCCAGCCGAACAAGTCTCCACAGCCGAAGCGCTGTGTCTCTTTTCAGCTGGCGATAAACCTTTCCTCGATCCTTTGCAGACTTGTAAAACTGTTCCTGATCAGAATAAAAAACGCTCACGCTAATACACAAGCACCCGTGTCTCGCCAAAGCTGACAAATAAACAGACGGACAAGCCGCACTGCACGTGTGAACAGGGGAATGAGCGAGCGAGCGGGGATAGGGCGCCTCCTGCGCTTAAAAGCTTACAGCACCTGGTATTCCAAGGCGGTCTCCCATCCAAGTACTAACCAGGCCCATCCCTGTTTAGCTACCGAGATCAGACGAGATCAGGCGTGCTCAAGGGGGTGTGGCCGTAAGCGAGAGCAAGGCTCGCTGGCACCCTTCTTATTGAGAGGACAGCTCCGTCACCTCTTTTACGACGCTGCTTTTTTTCCCTTGCGTTTTTCTCTTCTTCCCACGTTCTCTCTTCACTGCCTTCGTCCCCGCTCTATTTCACTTCAGCCTTTCACTCTTGCTTCCTTCCAATGAGGACGGAGCTGCGGGAGAAAGGGCGCTATAGAGGATCGCTGTGGAGAGCTGCTGCTGTGCTTTGACATCTGAGCTCTGTGGAAAACGATCTCAATACAATTCTGAAAAACGCGACTCTCCGAACGCCAGCCGAACAAGTCTCCACAGCCGAAGCGCTGTGTCTCTTTTCAGCTGGCGATAAACCTTTCCTCGATCCTTTGCGGACTTGTAAAAATGTTCATGATCAGAATAAAAAACGCTCACGCTAATACACAAGCACCCGCGTCTCGCCAAAGCTGACAAATAAACAGACGGACAAGGCGCACTGCACGTGTGAACAGGGGAATGAGCGAGCGAGCGGGGATAGGGCGCCTCCTGCGCTTAAAAGCTTACAGCACCTGGTATTCCCAGGTGGTCTCCCATCCAAGTACTAACCAGGCCCATCCCTGTTTAGCTTCCGAGATCAGACGAGATCAGGCGTGCTCAAGGGGCTGTGGCCGTAAGCGAGAGCAAGGCTCGCTGGCACCCTTCTTATTGAGAGGACAGCTCCGTCACCTCTTTTACGACGCTGCTCTTTTTCCCTTGCGTTTTTCTCTTCTTCCCACGTTCTTTCTCTTCACTGCCTTCGTCCCCGCTCTATTTCACTTCAGCCTTTCCCTCTTGCTTCCTTCCAATGAGGACGGAGCTGCGGGAGAAAGGGCGCTATAGAGGATCGCTGTGGAGAGCTGCTGCTGTGCTTTGACATCTGAGCTCTGTGGAAAACGATCTCAATACAATTCTGAAAAACGCGACCCTCCGAACGCCAGCCGAACAAGTCTCCACAGCCGAAGCGCTGTGTCTCTTTTCAGCTGGCGATAAACCTTTCCTCGATCCTTTGCGGACTTGTAAAACTGTTCCTGATCAGAATAAAAAACGCTCACGCTAATACACAAGCACCCGTGTCTCGCCAAAGCTGACAAATAAACAGACGGACAAGCCGCACTGCACGTGTGAACAGGGGAATGAGCGAGCGAGCAGGGATAGGGCGCCTCCTGCGCTTAAAAGCTTACAGCACCTGGTACTCCCAGGCGGTCTCCCATCCAAGTACTAACCAGGCCCATCCCTGTTTAGCTTCCGAGATCAGACGAGATCAGGCGCGCTCAAGGGGGTGTGTCCGTAAGCGAGAGCAAGGCTCGCTGGCACCCTTCTTATTGAGAGGACAGCTCCGTCACCTCTTTTATGACGCTGCTCTTTTTCCCTTGCGTTTTTCTCTTCTTCCCACGTTCTCTCTCTTCACTGCCTTCGTCCCCGCTCTATTTCACTTCAGCCTTTCACTCTTGCTTCCTTCCAATGAGGACGGAGCTGCGGGAGAAAGGGCGCTATAGAGGATCGCTGTGGAGAGCTGCTGCTGTGCTTTGACATCTGAGCTCTGTGGAAAACGATCTCAATACAATTCTGAAAAACGCGACTCTCCGAACGCCAGCCGAACAAGTCTCCACAGCCGAAGCGCTGTGTCTCTTTTCAGCTGGCGATAAACCTTTCTTCGATCTTTTGCGGACTTGTAAAACTGTTCCTGATCAGAATAAAAAACGCTCACGCTAATACACAAGCACCCGCGTCTCGCCAAAGCTGACAAATAAACAGACGGACAAGCCGCACTGCACGTGTGAACAGGGGAATGAGCGAGCGAGCAGGGATAGGGCGCCTCCTGCGCTTAAAGGCTTACAGCACCTGGTATTCCCAGGCGGTCTCCCATCCAAGTACTAACCAAGCCCATCCCTGTTTAGCTTCCGAAATCAAACGAGATCAGGCGTGCTCAAGGGGGTGTGGCCGTAACCGAGAGCAAGGCTCGCTGGCACCCTTCTTATTGAGAGGACAGCTCCGTCACCTCTTTTACGACGCTGCTTTTTTTCCCTTGCGTTTTTCTCTTCTTCCCACGTTCTCTCTCTTCACTGCCTTCGTCCCCGCTCTATTTCACTTCAGCCTTTCACTCTTGCTTCCTTCCAATGATAACGGAGCTGCGGGAGAAAGGGCGCTATAGAGGATCGCTGTGGAGAGCTGCTGCTGTGCTTTGACATCTGAGCTCTGTGGAAAACGATCTCAATACAATTCTGAAAAACGCGACTCTCCGAACGCCAGCCGAACAAGTCTCCACAGCCGAAGCCCTGTGTCTCTTTTCAGCTGGCGATAAACCTTTCTTCGATCCTTTGCGGACTTGTAAAACTGTTCCTGATCAGAATAAAAAACGCTCACGCTAATACACAAGCACCCGTGTCTCGCCAAAGCTGACAAATAAACAGACGGACAAGCCGCACTGCACGTGTGAACAGGGGAATGAGCGAGCGAGCGGGGATAGGGCGCCTCCTGCGCTTAAAAGCTTACAGCACCTGGTATTCCCAGGCGGTCTCCCATCCAAGTACTAACCAGGCACATCCCTGTTTAGCTTCCGAGATCAGACGAGATCAGGCGTGCTCAAGGGGGTGTGGCCGTAAGCGAGAGCAAGGCTCGCTGGCACCCTTCTTATTGAGAGGACAGCTCCGTCACCTCTTTTACGACGCTGCTTTTTTTCCCTTGCGTTTTTCTCTTCTTCCCACGTTCTCTCTTCACTGCCTTCGTCCCCGCTCTATTTCACTTCAGCCTTTCACTCTTGCTTCCTTCCAATGAGGACGGAGCTGCGGGAGAAAGGGCGCTATAGAGGATCGCTGTGGAGAGCTGCTGCTGTGCTTTGACATCTGAGCTCTGTGGAAAACGATCTCAATACAATTCTGAAAAACACGACCCTCCGAACGCCAGCCGAACAAGTCTCCACAGCCGAAGCGCTGTGTCTCTTTTCAGC
>NC_090709.1:19025746-19033246 GCF_040954835.1 Lepisosteus oculatus | reverse complement strand
CGGGGATAGGGCGCCTCCTGCGCTTAAAAGCTAACAGCACCTGGTATTCCCAGGCGGTCTCCCATCCAAGTACTAACCAGGCCCATCCCTGTTTAGCTTCCGAGATCAGACGAGATCAGGCGTGCTCAAGGGGGTGTGGCCGTAAGCGAGAGCAAGGCTCGCTGGCACCCTTCTTATTGAGAGGACAGCTCCGTCACCTCTTTTATGACGCTGCTCTTTTTCCCTTGCGTTTTTCTCTTCTTCCCACGTTCTCTCTCTTCACTGCCTTCGTTCCCGCTCTATTTCACTTCAGCCTTTCACTCTTGCTTCCTTCCAATGAGGACGGAGCTGCGGGAGAAAGGGCGCTATAGAGGATCGCTGTGGAGAGCTGCTGCTGTGCTTTGACATCTGAGCTCTGTGGAAAACGATCTCAATACAATTCTGAAAAACGCGACTCTCCGAACGCCAGCCGAACAAGTCTCCACAGCCGATGCGCTGTGTCTCTTTTCAGCTGGCGATAAACCTTTCCTCGATTCTTTGCGGACTTGTTAAACTGTTCCTGATCAGAACAAAAAAACGCTCACGCTAATACACAAGCACCCGTGTCTCGCCAAAGCTGACAAATAAACAGACGGACAAGCCGCACTGCACGTGTGAACAGGGGAATGAGCGAGCGAGCGGGGATAGGGCGCCTCCTGCGCTTAAAAGCTTACAGCACCTGGTATTTCCAGGCGGTCTCCAATCCAAGTACTAACCAGGCCCATCCCTGTTTAGCTTCCGAGATCAGACGAGATCAGGCATGCTCAAGGGGGTGTGGCCGTAAGCGACACCAAGGCTCGCTGGCACCCTTCTTATTGAGAGGACAGCTCCGTCACCTCTTTTACGACGCTGCTTTTTTTCCCTTGCGTTTTTCTCTTCTTCCCACGTTCTCTCTCTTCACTGCCTTCATCCCCGCTCTATTTCACTTCAGCCTTTCACTCTTGCTTCCTTCCAATGAGGACGGAGCTGCGGGAGAAAGGGCGCTATAGAGGATCGCTGTGGAGAGCTGCTGCTGTGCTTTGACATCTGAGCTCTGTGGAAAACGATCTCAATACAATTCTGAAAAACGCGACTCTCCGAACGCCAGCCGAACAAGTCTCCACAGCCGAAGCGCTGTGTCTCTTTTCAGCTGGCGATAAACCTTTCCTCGATCCTTTGCGGACTTGTAAAACTGTTCCTGATCAGAATAAAAAACGCTCACGCTAATACACAAGCACCCGTGTCTCGCCAAAGCTGACAAATAAACAGACGGACAAGCCGCACTGCACGTGTGAACAGGGGAATGAGCGAGCGAGCGGGGATAGGGCGCCTCCTGCGCTTAAAAGCTTACAGCACCTGGTATTCCCAGGCGGTCTCCCATCCAAGTACTAACCAGGCCCATCCCTGTTTAGCTTCCGAGATCAGATGAGATCAGGCGTGCTCAAGGGGGTGTGGCCGTAAGCGAGAGCAAGGCTCGCTGGCACCCTTCTTATTGAGAGGACAGCTCCGTCACCTATTTTACGACGCTGCTTTTTTTCCCTTGCGTTTTTCTCTTCTTCCCACGTTCTCTCTCTTCACTGCCTTCGTCCCCGCTCTATTTCACTTCAGCCTTTCACTCTTGCTTCCTTCCAATGAGGACGGAGCTGCGGGAGAAAGGGCGCTATAGAGGATCGCTGTGGAGAGCTGCTGCTGTGCTTTGACATCTGAGCTCTGTGGAAAACGATCTCAATACAATTCTGAAAAACGCGACTCTCCGAACGCCAGCCGAACAAGTCTCCACAGCCGAAGCGCTGTGTCTCTTTTCAGCTGGCGATAAACCTTTCCTCGATCCTTTGCGGACTTGTAAAACTGTTCCTGATCAGAATAAAAAACGCTCACGCTAATACACAAGCACCCGTGTCTCGCCAAAGCTGACAAATAAACAGACGGACAAGCCGCACTGCACGTGTGAACAGGGGAATGAGCGAGCGAGCAGGGATAGGGCGCCTCCTGCGCTTAAAAGCTTACAGCACCTGGTATTCCCAGGCGGTCTCCCATCCAAGTACTAACCAGGCCCATCCCTGTTTAGCTTCCGAGATCAGACGAGATCAGGCGTGCTCAAGGGGGTGTGGCCATAAGCAAGAGCAAGGTTCGCTGGCACCCTTCTTATTGAGAGGACAGCTCCGTCACCTCTTTTACGACGCTGCTTTTTTTCCTTTGCGTTTTTCTCTTCTTCCCACGTTCTCTCTCTTCACTGCCTTCGTCCCCGCTCTATTTCACTTCAGCCTTTCACTCTTGCTTCCTTCCAATGAGGACGGAGCTGCGGGAGAAAGGGCGCTATAGAGGATCGCTGTGGAGAGCTGCTGCTGTGCTTTAACATCTGAGCTCTGTGGAAAACGATCTCAATACAATTCTGAAAAACGCGACTCTCCGAACGCCAGCCGAACAAGTCTCCACAGCCGAAGCGCTGTGTCTCTTTTCAGCTGGCGATAAACCTTTCCTCGATCCTTTGCGGACTTGTAAAACTGTTCCTGATCAGAATAAAAAACGCTCACGCTAATACACAAGCACCCGTGTCTCGCCAAAGCTGACAAATAAACAGACGGACAAGCCGCACTGCACGTGTGAACAGGGGAATGAGCGAGCGAGCGGGGATAGGGCGCCTCCTGCGCTTAAAAGCTTACAGCACCTGGTATTCCCAGGCGGTCTCCCATCCAAGTACTAACCAGGCCCATCCCTGTTTAGCTTCCGAGATCAGACGAGATCAGGCGTGCTCAAGGGGGTGTGGCCGTAAGCGAGAGCAAGGCTCGCTGGCACCCTTCTTATTGAGAGGACAGCTCCGTCACCTCTTTTACGACGCTGCTTTTTTTCCCTTGCGTTTTTCTCTTCTTCCCACGTTCTCTCTCTTCACTGCCTTCGTCCCCGCTCTATTTCACTTCAGCCTTTCACTCTTGCTTCCTTCCAATGAGGACGGAGCTGCGGGAGAAAGGGCGCTATAGAGGACCGCTGTGGAGAGCTGCTGCTGTGCTTTGACATCTGAGCTCTGTGGAAAATGATCTCAATACAATTCTGAAAAACGCGACTCTCCGAACGCCAGCCGAACAAGTCTCCACAGCCGAAGCGCTGTGTCTCTTTTCAGCTGGCGATAAACCTTTCCTCGATCCTTTGCGGACTTGTAAAACTGTTCCTGATCAGAATAAAAAACGCTCACGCTAATACACAAGCACCCGTGTCTCGCCAAAGCTGACAAATAAACAGATGGACAAGCCGCACTGCACGTGTGAACAGGGGAATGAGCGAGCGAGCGGGGATAGGGCGCCTCCTGCGCTTAAAAGCTTACAGCATCTGGTATTCCCAGGCGGTCTCCCATCCAAGTCTAACCAGGCCCATCCCTATTTAGCTTCCGAGATCAGACGAGATCAGGCGTGCTCAAGGGGGTGTGGCCGCAAGGAAGAGCAAGGCTCGCTGGCACCCTTCTTATTGAGAGGACAGCTCCATCACCTCTTTTACAACGCTGCTCTTTTTCCCTTGCGTTTTTCTCTTCTTCCCACGTTCTCTCTCTTCACTGCCTTCGTCCCCGCTCTATTTCACTTCAGCCTTTCACTCTTGCTTCCTTCCAATGAGGACGGAGCTGCGGGAGAAAGGGCGCTATAGAGGATCGCTGTGGAGAGCTGCTGCTGTGCTTTGACATCTGAGCTCTGTTGAAAACGATCTCAATACAATTCTGAAAAACGCGACTCTCCGAACGCCAGCCGAACAAGTCTCCCCAGCCGAAGCGCTGTGTCTCTTTTCAGCTGGCGATAAACCTTTCCTCGATCCTTTGCGGACTTGTTAAACTGTTCCTGATCAGAATAAAAAACGCTCACGCTAATACACAAGCACCCGTGTCTCGCCAAAGCTGACAAATAAACAGACGGACAAGCCGCACTGCACGTGTGAACAGGGGAATGAGCGAGCGAGCGGGGATAGGGCGCCTCCTGTGCTTAAAAGCTTACAGCACCTGGTATTCCCAGGCGGTCTCCCATACAAGTACTAACCAGGCCCATCCCTGTTTAGCTTCCGAGATCAGACGAGATCAGGCGTGCTCAAGGGGGTGTGGCCGTAAGCAAGAGCAAGGCTCGCTGACACCCTTCTTATTGAGAGGACAGCTCCGTCACCTCTTTTACGACGCTGCTTTTTTTCCCTTGCGTTTTTCTCTTCTTCCCACGTTCTCTCTCTTCACTGCCTTCGTCCCCGCTCTATTTCACTTCAGCCTTTCACTCTTGCTTCCTTCCAATGAGGACGGAGCTGCGGGAGAAAGGGCGCTATAGAAAATCGCTGTGGAGAGCTGCTGCTGTGCTTTGACATCTGAGCTCTGTGGAAAACGATCTCAATACAATTCTGAAAAACGCGACTCTCCGAACGCCAGCCGAACAAGTCTCCACAGCCGAAGCGCTGTGTCTCTTTTCAGCTGGCGATAAACCTTTCCTCGATCCTTTGCTGACTTGTAAAACTGTTCCTGATCAGAATAAAAAACGCTCACGCTAATACACAAGCACCCGTGTCTCGCCAAAGCTGACAAATAAACAGACGGACAAGCCGCACTGCACGTGTGAACAGGGGAATGAGCGAGCGAGCGGGGATAGGGCGCCTCCTGCGCTTAAAAGCGTACAGCACCTGGTATTCACAGGCGGTCTCCCATCCAAGTACTAACCAGGCCCATCCCTGTTTAGCTTCCGAGATCAGACGAGATCAGGCGTGCTCAAGGGGGTGTGGCCATAAGCGAGAGCAAGGCTCGCTGTCACCCTTCTTATTGAGAGGACAGCTCCGTCACCTCTTTTACGACGCTGCTTTTTTTCCCTTGCGTTTTTCTCTTCTTCCCACGTTCTCTCTCTTCCCTGCCTTCGTCCCCGCTCTATTTCACTTCAGCCTTTCACTCTTGCTTCCTTCCAATGAGGACGGAGCTGCGGGAGAAAGGGCGCTATAGAGGATCGCTGTGGAGAGCTGCTGCTGTGCTTTGACATCTGAGCTCTGTGGAAAACGATCTCAATACAATTCTGAAAAACGCGACTCTCCGAACGCCAGCCGAACAAGTCTCC
The DNA here is from genome assembly GCF_040954835.1 of Lepisosteus oculatus. NCBI lineage: Eukaryota > Metazoa > Chordata > Actinopteri > Semionotiformes > Lepisosteidae > Lepisosteus > Lepisosteus oculatus. The sequence goes on along the minus strand of NC_090709.1, from coordinate 19,028,192 downwards.
ACAGCCGAAGCGCTGTGTCTCTTTTCAGCTGGCGATAAACCTTTCCTCAATCCTTTGCGGACTTGTAAAACTGTTCCTGATCAGAATAAAAAACGCTCACGCTAATACACAAGCACCCGTGTCTCGCCAAAGCTGACAAATAAACAGACGGACAAGCCGCACTGCACGTGTGAACAGGGGAATGAGCGAGCGAGCGGGGATAGGGCGCCTCCTGCGCTTAAAAGCTAACAGCACCTGGTATTCCCAGGCGGTCTCCCATCCAAGTACTAACCAGGCCCATCCCTGTTTAGCTTCCGAGATCAGACGAGATCAGGCGTGCTCAAGGGGGTGTGGCCGTAAGCAAGAGCAAGGCTCGCTGGCACCCTTCTTATTGAGAGGACAGCTCCGTCACCTCTTTTACGACGCTGCTTTTTTTCCCTTGCGTTTTTCTCTTCTTCCCACGTTCTCTCTCTTCACTGCCTTCGTCCCCGCTCTATTTCACTTCAGCCTTTCACTCTTGCTTCCTTCCAATGAGGACGGAGCTGCGGGAGAAAGGGCGCTATAGAAAATCGCTGTGGAGAGCTGCTGCTGTGCTTTGACATCTGAGCTCTGTGGAAAACGATCTCAATACAATTCTGAAAAACGCGACTCTCCGAACGCCAGCCGAACAAGTCTCCACAGCCGAAGCGCTGTGTCTCTTTTCAGCTGGCGATAAACCTTTCCTCGATCCTTTGCTGACTTGTAAAACTGTTCCTGATCAGAATAAAAAACGCTCACGCTAATACACAAGCACCCGTGTCTCGCCAAAGCTGACAAATAAACAGACGGACAAGCCGCACTGCACGTGTGAACAGGGGAATGAGCGAGCGAGCGGGGATAGGGCGCCTCCTGCGCTTAAAAGCTTACAGCACCTGGTATTCACAGGCGGTCTCCCATCCAAGTACTAACCAGGCCCATCCCTGTTTAGCTTCCGAGATCAGACGAGATCAGGCGTGCTCAAGGGGGTGTGGCCATAAGCGAGAGCAAGGCTCGCTGTCACCCTTCTTATTGAGAGGACAGCTCCGTCACCTCTTTTACGACGCTGCTTTTTTTCCCTTGCGTTTTTCTCTTCTTCCCACGTTCTCTCTCTTCACTGCCTTCGTCCCCGCTCTATTTCACTTCAGCCTTTCACTCTTGCTTCCTTCCAATGAGGACGGAGCTGCGGGAGAAAGGGCGCTATAGAGGATCGCTGTGGAGAGCTGCTGCTGTGCTTTGACATCTGAGCTCTGTGGAAAACGATCTCAATACAATTCTGAAAAACGCGACTCTCCGAACGCCAGCCGAACAAGTCTCCACAGCCGAAGCGCTGTGTCTCTTTTCAGCTGGCGATAAACCTTTCCTCGATCCTTTGCGGACTTGTAAAACTGTTCCTGATCAGAATAAAAAACGCTCACGCTAATACACAAGCACCCGTGTCTCGCCAAAGCTGACAAATAAACAGACGGACAAGCAGCACTGCACGTGTGAACAGGGGAATGAGAGCGAGCGAGCGGGGATAGGGCGCCTCCTGCGCTTAAAAGCTTACAGCACCTGGTATTCCCAGGCGGTCTCCCATCCAAGTACTAACCAGGCCCATCCTTGTTTAGCTTCCGAGATCAGACGAGATCAGGCGTGCTCAAGGGGGTGTGGCCGCAAGTAAGAGCAAGACTCGCTGGCACCCTTCTTATTGAGAGGACAGCTCCGTCACCTCTTTTACGACGCTGCTCTTTTTCCCTTGCGTTTTTCTCTTCTTCCCACGTTCTCTCTCTTCACTGCCTTCGTCCCCGCTCTATTTCACTTCAGCCTTTCACTCTTGCTTCCTTCCAATGAGGACGGAGCTGCGGGAGAAAGGGCGCTATAGAGGATCGCTGTGGAGAGCTGCTGCTGTGCTTTGACATCTGAGCTCTGTGGAAAACGATCTCAATACAATTCTGAAAAACGCGACTCTCCGAACGCCAGCCGAACAAGTCTCCACAGCCGAAGCGCTGTGTCTCTTTTCAGCTGGCGATAAACCTTTCCTCGATCCTTTGCGGACTTGTAAAACTGTTCCTGATCAGAATTAAAAAACGCTCACTCTAATACACAAGCACCCGTGTCTCGCCAAAGCTGACAAATAAACAGACGGACAAGCCGCACTGCACGTGTGAACAGGGGAATGAGCGAGCGAGCGGGGATAGGGCGCCTCCTGCGCTTAAAAGCTTACAGCACCTGGTATTCCCAGGCGGTCTCCCATCCAAGTACTAACCAGGCCCATCCCTGTTTAGCTTCCGAGATCAGACGAGATCAGGCATGCTCAAGGGGGTGTGGCCAAAAGCGAGAGCAAGGCTCGCTGGCACCCTTCTTATTGAGAGGACAGCTCCGTCACCTCTTTTACGACGCTGCTTTTTTTCCCTTGCGTTTTTCTCTTCTTCCCACGTTCTCTCTCTTCACTGCCTTCGTCCCCGCTCTA
>NC_090709.1:19015746-19020746 GCF_040954835.1 Lepisosteus oculatus | reverse complement strand
TTACAGCACCTGGTATTCCCAGGCGGTCTCCCATCCAAGTACTAACCAGGCCCATCCCTGTTTAGCTTCCGAGATCAGACGAGATGAGGCGTGCTCAAGGGGGTGTGGCCGCAAGTAAGAGCAAGACTCGCTGGCACCCTTCTTATTGAGAGGACAGCTCCGTCACCTCTTTTACGACGCTGCTCTTTTTCCCTTGCGTTTTTCTCTTCTTCCCACGTTCTCTCTCTTCACTGCCTTCGTCCCCGCTCTATTTCACTTCAGCCTTTCACTCTTGCTTCCTTCCAATGAGGACGGAGCTGCGGGAGAAAGGGCGCTATAGAGGATCGCTGTGGAGAGCTGCTGCTGTGCTTTGACATCTGAGCTCTGTGGAAAACGATCTCAATACAATTCTGAAAAACGCGACTCTCCGAACGCCAGCCGAACAAGTCTCCACAGCCGAAGCGCTGTGTCTCTTTTCAGCTGGCGATAAATCTTTCCTCGATCCTTTGCGGACTTGTAAAACTGTTCCTGATCAGAATAAAAAACGCTCACGCTAATACACAAGCACCCGTGTCTCGCCAAAGCTGACAAATAAACAGACGGACAAGCCGCACTGCACGTGTGAACAGGGGAATGAGCGAGCGAGCGGGGATAGGGCGCCTCCTGCGCTTAAAAGCTTACAGCACCTGGTATTCCCAGGCGGTCTCCCATCCAAGTACTAACCAGGCCCATCCCTGTTTAGCTTCCGAAATCAGATGAGATCAGGCGTGCTCAAGGGGGTGTGGCTGTAAGCGAGAGCAAGGCTCGCTGGCACCCTTCTTATTGAGAGGACAGCTCCGTCACCTCTTTTACGACGCTGCTTTTTTTCCCTTGCGTTTTTCTCTTCTTCCCACGTTCTCTCTCTTCACTGCCTTCGTCCCCGCTCTATTTCACTTCAGCCTTTCACTCTTGCTTCCTTCCAATGAGGACGGAGCTGCGGGAGAAAGGGCGCTATAGAGGATCGCTGTGGAGAGCTGCTGCTGTGCTTTGACATCTGAGCTCTGTGGAAAACGATCTCAATACAATTCTGAAAAACGCGACTCTCCGAACGCCAGCCGAACAAGTCTCCACAGCCGAAGCGCTGTGTCTCTTTTCAGCTGGCGATAAACCTTTCCTCGATCCTTTGCGGACTTGTAAAACTGTTCCTGATCAGAATAAAAAACGCTCACGCTAATACACAAGCACCCGTGTCTCGCCAAAGCTGACAAATAAACAGACGGACAAGCCGCACTGCACGTGTGAACAGGGGGATGAGCGAGCGAGCGGGGATAGGGCGCCTCCTGCGCTTAAAAGCTTACAGCACCTGGTATTCCCAGGCGGTCTCCCATCCAAGTACTAACCAGGCCCATCCATGTTTAGCTTCCGAGATCAGACGAGATCAGGCGTGCTCAAGGGGGTGTGGCCGTAAGCGAGAGCAAGGCTCGCTGGCACCCTTCTTATTGAGAGGACAGCTCCGTCACCTCTTTTACGACGCTGCTCTTTTTCCCTTGCGTTTTTCTCTTCTTCCCACGTTCTCTCTCTTCACTGCCTTCGTCCCCGCTCTATTTCACTTCAGCCTTTCACTCTTGCTTCCTTCCAATGAGGACGGAGCTGCGGGAGAAAGGGCGCTATAGAGGATCGCTGTGGAGAGCTGCTGCTGTGCTTTGACATCTGAGCTCTGTGGAAAACGATCTCAAAACAATTCTGAAAAACGCGACTCTCCGAACGCCAGCCGAACAAGTCTCCACAGCCGAAGCGCTGTGTCTCTTTTCAGCTGGCGATAAACCTTTCCTCGATTCTTTGCGGACTTGTTAAACTGTTCCTGATCAGAACAAAAAAACGCTCACGCTAATACACAAGCACCCGTGTCTCGCCAAAGCTGACAAATAAAAAGACGGACAAGCCGCACTGCACGTGTGAACAGGGGAATGAGCGAGCGAGCGGGGATAGGGCGCCTCCTGCGCTTAAAAGCTTACAGCACCTGGTATTCCCAGGCGGTCTCCCATCCAAGTACTAACCAGGCCCATCCCTGTTTAGCTTCCGAGATCAGATGAGATCAGGCGTGCTCAAGGGGATGTGGCCGTAAGTGAGAGCAAGGCTCGCTGGCACCCTTCTTATTGAGAGGACAGCTCCGTCACCTCTTTTACGACGCTGCTTTTTTTCCCTTGCGTTTTTCTCTTCTTCCCACGTTCTCTCTCTTCACTGCCTTCGTCCCCGCTCTATTTCACTTCAGCCTTTCACTCTTGCTTCCTTCCAATGAGGACGGAGCTGCGGGAGAAAGGGCGCTATAGAGGATCGCTGTGGAGAGCTGCTGCTGTGCTTTGACATCTGAGCTCTGTGGAAAACGATCTCAATACAATTCTGAAAAACGCGACTCTCCGAACGCCAGCCGAACAAGTCTCCACAGCCGAAGCGCTGTGTCTCTTTTCAGCTGGCGATAAACCTTTCCTCGATCCTTTGCGGACTTGTAAAACTGTTCCTGATCAGAATAAAAAACGCTCACGCTAATACACAAGCACCCGTGTCTCGCCAAAGCTGACAAATAAAGAGACGGACAAGCCGCACTGCACGTGTGAACAGGGGAATGAGCGAGCGAGCGGGGATAGGGCGCCTCCTGCGCTTAAAAGCTTACAGCACCTGGTATTCCCAGGCGGTCTCCCATCCAAGTACTAACCAGGCCCATCCCTGTTTAGCTTCCGAGATCAGACGAGATCAGGCGTGCTCAAGGTGGTGTGGCCGTAAGCGAGAGCAAGGCTCGCTGGCACCCTTCTTATTGAGAGGACAGCTCCGTCACCTCTTTTACGACGCTGCTTTTTTTCCCTTGCGTTTTTCTCTTCTTCCCACGTTCTCTCTCTTCACTGCCTTCGTCCCCGCTCTATTTCACTTCAGCCTTTCACTCTTGCTTCCTTCCAATGAGGACGGAGCTGCGGGAGAAAGGGCGCTATAGAGGATCGCTGTGGAGAGCTGCTGCTGTGCTTTGACATCTGAGCTCTGTGGAAAACGATCTCAATACAATTCTGAAAAACGCGACTCTCCGAACGCCAGCCGAACAAGTCTCCACAGCCGAAGCGCTGTGTCTCTTTTCAGCTGGCGATAAACCTTTCCTCGATCCTTTGCGGACTTGTTAAACTGTTCCTGATCAGAATAAAAAACGCTCACGCTAATACACAAGCACCCGCGTCTCGCCAAAGCTGACAAATAAACAGACGGACAAGCCGCACTGCACGTGTGAACAGGGGAATGAGCGAGCGAGCGGGGATAGGGCGCCTCCTGCGCTTAAAAGCTTACAGCACCTGGTATTCCCAGGCGGTCTCCCATCCAAGTACTAACCAGGCCCATCCCTGTTTAGCTTCCGAGATCAGACGAGATCAGGCGTGCTCAAGGGGTTGTGGCCGTAAGCGAGAGCAAGGCTCGCTGGCACCCTTCTTATTGAGAGGACAGCTCCGTCACCTCTTTTACGACGCTGCTCTTTTTCCCTTGCGTTTTTCTCTTCTTCCCACGTTCTCTCTCTTCACTGCCTTCGTCCCCGCTCTATTTCACTTCAGCCTTTCACTCTTGCTTCCTTCCAATGAGGACAGAGCTGCGGGAGAAAGGGCGCTATAGAGGATCGCTGTGGAGAGCTGCTGCTGTGCATTGACATCTGAGCTCTGTGGAAAACGATCTCAATACAATTCTGAAAAACGCGACCCTCCGAACGCCAGCCGAACAAGTCTCCACAGCCGAAGCGCTGTGTCTCTTTTCAGCTGGCGATAAACCTTTCCTCGATCCTTTGCGGACTTGTTAAACTGTTCATGATCAGAATAAAAAACGCTCACGCTAATACACAAGCACCCGCATCTCGCCAACGCTGACAAATAAACAGACGGACAAGCCGCACTGCACGTGTGAACAGGGGAATGAGCGAGCGAGCGGGGATAGGGCGCCTCCTGCGCTTAAAAGCTTACAGCACCTGGTATTCCCAGGCGGTCTCCCATCCAAGTACTAACCAGGCCCATCCCTGTTTAGCTTCCGAGATCAGACGAAATCAGGCGTGCTCAAGGGGGTGTGGCCGTAAGCGAGAGCAAGGCTCGCTGGCACCCTTCTTATTGAGAGGACAGCTCCGTCACCTCTTTTACGACGCTGCTTTTTTTCCCTTGCGTTTTTCTCTTCTTCCCACGTTCTCTCTCTTCACTGCCTTCGTCCCCGCTCTATTTCACTTCAGCCTTTCACTCTTGCTTCCTTCCAATGAGGACGGAGCTGCGGGAGAAAGGGCGCTATAGAGGATCGCTGTGGAGAGCTGCTGCTGTGCTTTGACATCTGAGTTCTGTGGAAAACGATCTCAATACAATTCTGAAAAACGCGACTCTCCGAACGCCAGCCGAACAAGTCTCCACAGCCGAAGCGCTGTGTCTCTTTTCAGCTGGCGATAAACCTTTCTTCGATCCTTTGCGGACTTGTAAAACTGTTCCTGATCAGAATAAAAAACGCTCACGCTAATACACAAGCACCCGTGTCTCGCCAAAGCTGACAAATAAACAGACGGACAAGCCGCACTGCACGTGTGAACAGGGGAATGAGCGAGCGAGCAGGGATAGGGCGCCTCCTGCGCTTAAAAGCTTACAGCACCTGGTATTCCCAAGCGGTCTCCCATCCAAGTACTAACCAGGCCCATCCCTGTTTAGCTTCCGAGATCAGACGAAATCAGGCGTGCTCAAGGGGGTGTGGCCGTAAGCGAGAGCAAGGCTCGCTGGCACCCTTCTTATTGAGAGGACAGCTCCGTCACCTCTTTTACGACGCTGCTTTTTTTCCCTTGCGTTTTTCTCTTCTTCCCACGTTCTCTCTCTTCACTGCCTTCATCCCCGCTCTATTTCACTTCAGCCTTTCACTCTTGCTTCCTTCCAATGAGGACGGAGCTGCGGGAGAAAGGGCGCTATAGAGGATCGCTGTGGAGAGCTGCTGCTGTGCTTTGACATCTGAGCTCTGTTGAAAACGATCTCAATACAATTCTGAAAAACGCGACTCTC
>NC_090709.1:19003246-19013246 GCF_040954835.1 Lepisosteus oculatus | reverse complement strand
AATGAGGACGGAGCTGCGGGAGAAAGGGCGCTATAGAGGATCGCTGTGGAGAGCTGCTGCTGTGCTTTGACATCTGAGCTCTGTGGAAAACGATCTCAATACAATTCTGAAAAACGCGACTCTCCGAACGCCAGCCGAACAAGTCTCCACAGCCGAAGCGCTGTGTCTCTTTTCAGCTGGCGATAAACCTTTCCTCGATCCTTTGCGGACTTGTAAAACTGTTCCTGATCAGAATAAAAAACGCTCACGCTAATACACAAGCACCCGTGTCTCGCCAAAGCTGACAAATAAACAGACGGACAAGCTGCACTGCACGTGTGAACAGGGGAATGAGCGAGCGAGCAGGGATAGGGCGCCTCCTGCGCTTAAAAGCTTACAGCACCTGGTATTCCCAGGCGGTCTCCCATCCAAGTACTAACCAGGCCCATCCCTGTTTAGCTTCCGAGATCAGACGAAATCAGGCGTGCTCAAGGGGGTGTGGCCGTAAGCGAGAGCAAGGCTCGCTGGCACCCTTCTTATTGAGAGGACAGCTCCGTCACCTCTTTTACGACGCTGCTTTTTTTCCCTTGCGTTTTTCTCTTCTTCCCACGTTCTCTCTCTTCACTGCCTTCATCCCCGCTCTATTTCACTTCAGCCTTTCACTCTTGCTTCCTTCCAATGAGGACGGAGCTGCGGGAGAAAGGGCGCTATAGAGGATCGCTGTGGAGAGCTGCTGCTGTGCTTTGACATCTGAGCTCTGTGGAAAACGATCTCAATACAATTCTGAAAAACGCGACTCTCCGAACGCCAGCCGAACAAGTCTCCACAGCCGAAGCGCTGTGTCTCTTTTCAGCTGGCGATAAACCTTTCCTCGGTCCTTTGCGGACTTGTTAAACTGTTCCTGATCAGAATAAAAAACGCTCACGCTAATACACAAGCACCCGTGTCTCGCCAAAGCTGACAAATAAACAGACGGACAAGCCGCACTGCACGTGTGAACAGGGGAATGAGTGAGCGAGCGGGGATAGGGCGCCTCCTGCGCTTAAAAGCTTACAGCACCTGGTATTCCCAGGCGGTCTCCCATCCAAGTACTAACCAGGCCCATCCCTGTTTAGCTTACGAGATCAGACGAGATCAGGCGTGCTCAAGGGGGTGTGGCCGTAAGCGAGAGCAAGGCTCGCTGGCACCCTTCTTATTGAGAGGACAGCTCCGTCACCTCTTTTACGACGCTGCTTTTTTTCCCTTGCGTTTTTCTCTTCTTCCCACGTTCTCTCTCTTCACTGCCTTCGTCCCCGCTCTATTTCACTTCAGCCTTTCACTCTTGCTTCCTTCCAATGAGGACGGAGCTGCGGGAGAAAGGGTGCTATAGAGGATCGCTGTGGAGAGCTGCTGCTGTGCTTTGACATCTGAGCTCTGTGGAAAACGATCTCAATACAATTCTGAAAAACGCGACTCTCCGAACGCCAGCCGAACAAGTCTCCACAGCCGAAGCGCTGTGTCTCTTTTCAGCTGGCGATAAACCTTTCCTCGATCCTTTGCGGACTTGTAAAACTGTTCATGATCAGAATAAAAAACGCTCACGCTAATACACAAGCACCCGTGTCTCGCCAAAGCTGACAAATAAACAGACGGACAAGCCGCACTGCACGTGTGAACAGGGGAATGAGCGAGCGAGCGGGGATAGGGCGTCTCCTGCGCTTAAAAGCTTACAGCACCTGGTATTCCCAGACGGTCTTCCATCCAAGTACTAACCAGGCCCATCCCTGTTTAGCTTCCGAGATCAGACGAGATCAGGTGTGCTCAAGGGGGTGTGGCCGTAAGCGAGAGCAAGGCTCGCTGGCACCCTTCTTATTGAGAGGACAGCTCCGTCACCTCTTTTACGACGCTGCTTTTTTTCCCTTGCGTTTTTCTCTTCTTCCCACGTTCTCTCTCTTCACTGCCTTCGTCCCCGCTCTATTTCACTTCAGCCTTTCACTCTTGCTTCCTTCCAATGAGGACGGAGCTGCGGGAGAAAGGGCGCTATAGAGGATCGCTGTGGAGAGCTGCTGCTGTGCTTTGACATCTGAGCTCTGTGGAAAACGATCTCAATACAATTCTGAAAAACGCGACTCTCCGAACGCCAGCCGAACAAGTCTCCACAGCCGAAGCGCTTTGTCTCTTTTCAGCTGGCGATAAACCTTTCCTCGATCCTTTGCGGACTTGTAAAACTGTTCATGATCAGAATAAAAAACGCTCACGCTAATACACAAGCACCCGTGTCTCGCCAAAGCTGACAAATAAACAGACGGACAAGCCGCACTGCACGTGTGAACAGGGGAATGAGCGAGCGAGCGGGGATAGGGCGTCTCCTGCGCTTAAAAGCTTACAGCACCTGGTATTCCCAGGCGGTCTTCCATCCAAGTACTAACCAGGCCCATCCCTGTTTAGCTTCCGAGATCAGACGAGATCAGGTGTGCTCAAGGGGGTGTGGCCGTAAGCGAGAGCAAGGCTCGCTGGCACCCTTCTTATTGAGAGGACAGCTCCGTCACCTCTTTTACGACGCTGCTTTTTTTCCCTTGCGTTTTTCTCTTCTTCCCACGTTCTCTCTCTTCACTGCCTTCGTCCCCGCTCTATTTCACTTCAGCCTTTCACTCTTGCTTCCTTCCAATGAGGACGGAGCTGCGGGAGAAAGGGCGCTATAGAGGATCGCTGTGGAGAGCTGCTGCTGTGCTTTGACATCTGAGCTCTGTGGAAAACGATCTCAATACAATTCTGAAAAACGCGACTCTCCGAACGCCAGCCGAACAAGTCTCCACAGCCGAAGCGCTGTGTCTCTTTTCAGCTGGCGATAAACCTTTCCTCGATCCTTTGCGGACTTGTAAAACTGTTCCTGATCAGAATAAAAAACGCTCACGCTAATACACAAGCACCCGTGTCTCGCCAAAGCTGACAAATAAACAGACGGACAAGCCGCACTGCACGTGTGAACAGGGGAATGAGCGAGCGAGCGGGGATAGGGCGCCTCCTGCGCTTAAAAGCTTGCAGCACCTGGTATTCCCAGGCGGTCTCCCATCCAAGTACTAACCAGGCCCATCCCTGTTTAGCTTCCGAGATCAGACGAGATCAGGCGTGCTCAAGGGGGTGTGGCCGTAAGCGAGAGCAAGGCTCGCTGGCACCCTTCTTATTGAGAGGACAGCTCCGTCACCTCTTTTACGACGCTGCTTTTTTTCCCTTGCGTTTTTCTCTTCTTCCCACGTTCTCTCTCTTCACTGCCTTCGTCCCCGCTCTATTTCACTTCAGCCTTTCACTCTTGCTTCCTTCCAATGAGGACGGAGCTGCGGGAGAAAGGGCGCTATAGAGGATCGCTGTGGAGAGCTGCTGCTGTGCTTTGACATCTGAGCTCTGTGGAAAACGATCTCAATACAATTCTGAAAAACGCGACTCTCCGAACGCCAGCCGAACAAGTCTCCACAGCCGAAGCGCTGTGTCTCTATTCAGCTGGCGATAAACCTTCCCTCGATTCTTTGCGGACTTGTTAAACTGTTCCTGATCAGAATAAAAAACGCTCACGCTAATACACAAGCACCCGTGTCTCGCCAAAGCTGACAAATAAACAGACGGACAAGCCGCACTGCACGTGTGAACAGGGGAATGAGCGAGCGAGCGGGGATAGGGCGCCTCCTGCGCTTAAAAGCTTACAGCACCTGGTATTCCCAGGCGGTCTCCCATCCAAGTACTAACCAGGCCCATCCCTGTTTAGCTTCCGAGATCAGACAAGATCAGGCGTGCTCAAGGGGGTGTGGCCGTAAGCGAGAGCAAGGCTCGCTGGCACCCTTCTTATTGAGAGGACAGCTCCGTCACCTCTTTTACGACGCTGCTTTTTTTCCCTTGCGTTTTTCTCTTCTTCCCACGTTCTCTCTCTTCACTGCCTTCGTCCCCGCTCTATTTCACTTCAGCCTTTCACTCTTGCTTCCTTCCAATGAGAACGGAGCTGCGGGAGAAAGGGCGCTATAGAGGATCGCTGTGGAGAGCTGCTGCTGTGCTTTGACATCTGAGCTCTGTGGAAAACGATCTCAATACAATTCTGAAAAACGCGACTCTCCGAACGCCAGCCGAACAAGTCTCCACAGCCGAAGCGCTGTGTCTCTTTTCAGCTGGCGATAAACCTTTCCTCGATCCTTTGCGGACTTGTTAAACTGTTCCTGATCAGAATAAAAAACGCTCACGCTAATACACAAGCACCCGTGTCTCGCCAAAGCTGACAAATAAACAGACGGACAAGCCGCACTGCACGTGTGAACAGGGGAATGAGCGAGCGAGCGGGGATAGGGCGCCTCCTGCGCTTAAAAGCTTACAGCACCTGGTATTCCCAGGCGGTCTCCCATCCAAGTACTAACCAGGCCCATCCCTGTTTAGCTTCCGAGATCAGACGAGATCAGGCGTGCTCAAGGGGGTGTGGCCGTAAGCGAGAGCAAGGCTCGCTGGCACCCTTCTTATTGAGAGGACAGCTCCGTCACCTCTTTTACGACGCTGCTTTTTTTCCCTTGCGTTTTTCTCTTCTTCCCACGTTCTCTCTCTTCACTGCCTTCGTCCCCGCTCTATTTCACTTCAGCCTTTCACTCTTGCTTCCTTCCAATGAGGACGGAGCTGCGGGAGAAAGGGCGCTATAGAGGATCGCTGTGGAGAGCTGCTGCTGTGCTTTGACATCTGAGCTCTGTGGAAAACGATCTCAATACAATTCTGAAAAACGCGACTCTCCGAACGCCAGCCGAACAAGTCTCCACAGCCGAAGCGTTGTGTCTCTTTTCAGCTGGCGATAAACCTTTCCTCGATCCTTTGCGGACTTGTTAAACTGTTCCTGATCAGAATAAAAAACGCTCACGCTAATACACAAGCACCCGTGTCTCGCCAAAGCTGACAAATAAACAGACGGACAAGCCGCACTGCACGTGTGAACAGGGGAATGAGCGAGCGAGCGGGGATAGGGCGCCTCCTGCGCTTAAAAGCTTACAGCACCTGGTATTCCCAGGCGGTCTCCCATCCAAGTACTAACCAGGCCCATCCCTGTTTAGCTTCCGAGATCAGACGAGATCAGGCGTGCTCAAGGGGGTGTGGCCGTAAGCGAGAACAAGGCTCGCTGGCACCCTTCTTATTGAGAGGACAGCTCCGTCACCTCTTTTACGACGCTGCTTTTTTTCCCTTGCGTTTTTCTCTTCTTCCCACGTTCTCTCTCTTCACTGCCTTCGTCCCCGCTCTATTTCACTTCAGCCTTTCACTCTTGCTTCCTTCCAATGAGGACGGAGCTGCGGGAGAAAGGGCGCTATAGAGGATCGCTGTGGAGAGCTGCTGCTGTGCTTTGACATCTGAGCTCTGTGGAAAATGATCTCAATACAATTCTGAAAAACGCGACTCTCCGAACGCCAGCCGAACAAGTCTCCACAGCCGAAGCGCTGTGTCTCTTTTCAGCTGGCGATAAACCTTTCCTCGATCCTTTGCGGACTTGTTAAACTGTTCCTGATCAGAATAAAAAACGCTCACGCTAATACACAAGCACCCGTGTCTCGCCAAAGCTGACAAATAAACAGACGGACAAGCCGCACTGCACGTATGAACAGGGGAATGAGCGAGCGAGCGGGGATAGGGCGCCTCCTGCGCTAAAAAGCTTACAGCACCTGGTATTCCCAGGCGGTCTCCCATCCAAGTACTAACCAGGCCCATCCCTGTTTAGCTTCCGAGATCAGACGAGATCAGGCGTGCTCAAGGGGGTGTGGCCGTAAGCGAGTGCAAGGCTCGCTGGCACCCTTCTTATTGAGAGGACAGCTCCGTCACCTCTTTTACGACGCTGCTTTTTTTCCCTTGCGTTTTTCTCTTCTTCCCACGTTCTCTCTCTTCACTGCCTTCGTCCCTGCTCTATTTCACTTCAGCCTTTCACTCTTGCTTCCTTCCAATGAGGACGGAGCTGCGGGAGAAAGGGCGCTATAGAGGATCGCTGTGGAGAGCTGCTGCTGTGCTTTGACATCTGAGCTCTGTGGAAAACGATCTCAATACAATTCTGAAAAACGCGACTCTCCGAACGCCAGCCGAACAAGTCTCCACAGCCGAAGCGCTGTGTCTCTTTTCAGCTGGCGATAAACCTTTCCTCGATCCTTTGCGGACTTGTAAAACTGTTCCTGATCAGAATAAAAAACGCTCACGCTAATACACAAGCACCCGTGTCTCGCCAAAGCTGACAAATAAACAGACGGACAAGCCGCACTGCACGTGTGAACAGGGGAATGAGCGAGCGAGCGGGGATAGGGCGCCTCCTGCGCTTAAAAGCTTACAGCACCTGGTATTCCCAGGCGGTCTCCCATCCAAGTACTAACCAGGCCCATCCCTGTTTAGCTTCCGAGATCAGACGAGATCAGGCGTGCCCAAGGGGGTGTGGCCATAAGCGAGAGCAAGGCTCGCTGGCACCCTTCTTATTGAGAGGACAGCTCCGTCACCTCTTTTACGACGCTGCTTTTTTCCCTTGCGTTTTTCTCTTCTTCCCACGTTCTCTCTCTTCACAGCCTTCGTCCCCGCTCTATTTCACTTCAGCCTTTCACTCTTGCTTCCATCCAATGAGGACGGAGCTGCGGGAGAAAGGGCGCTATAGAGGATCGCTGTGGAGAGCTGCTGCTGTGCTTTGACATCTGAGCTCTGTGGAAAACGATCTCAATACAATTCTGAAAAACGCGACTCTCCGAACGCCAGCCGAACAAGTCTCCACAGCCGAAGCGCTGTGTCTCTTTTCAGCTGGCGATAAACCTTTCTTCGATCCTTTGCGGACTTGTAAAACTGTTCCTGATCAGAATAAAAAACGCTCACGCTAATACACAAGCACCCGTGTCTCGCCAAAGCTGAGAAATAAACAGACGGACAAGCCGCACTGCACGTGTGAACAGGGGAATGAGCGAGCGAGCGGGGATAGGGCGCCTCCTTCGCTTAAAAGCTTACAGCACCTGGTATTCCCAGGCGGTCTCCCATCCAAGTACTAAGCAGGCCCATCCCTGTTTAGCTTCCGAGATCAGACAAGATCAGGCGTGCTCAAGGGGGTGTGGCCGTAAGCGAGAGCAAGGCTCGCTGGCACCCCTCTTATTGAGAGGACAGCTCCGTCACCTCTTTTACGACGCTGCTTTTTTTCCCTTGCGTTTTTCTCTTCTTCCCACGTTCTCTCTCTTCACTGCCTTCGTCCCCGCTCTATTTCACTTCAGCCTTTCACTCTTGCTTCCTTCCAATGAGGACGGAGCTGCGGGAGAAAGGGGGCTATAGAGGATCGCTGTGGAGAGCTGCTGCTGTGCTTTGACATCTGAGCTCTGTGGAAAACGATCTCAATACAATTCTGAAAAACGCGACTCTCCGAACGCCAGCCGAACAAGTCTCCACAGCCGAAGCGCTGTGTCTCTTTTCAGCTGGCGATAAACCTTTCTTCGATCTTTTGCGGACTTGTAAAACTGTTCCTGATCAGAATAAAAAACGCTCACGCTAATACACAAGCACCCGCGTCTCGCCAAAGCTGACAAATAAACAGACGGACAAGCCGCACTGCACGTGTGAACAGGGGAATGAGCGAGCGAGCAGGGATAGGGCGCCTCCTGCGCTTAAAGGCTTACAGCACCTGGTATTCCCAGGCGGTCTCCCATCCAAGTACTAACCAGGCCCATCCCTGTTTAGCTTCCGAGATCAGACGAGATCAGGCGTGCTCAAGGGGGTGTGGCCGTAACCGAGAGCAAGGCTCGCTGGCACCCTTCTTATTGAGAGGACAGCTCCGTCACCTCTTTTACGACGCTGCTTTTTTTCCCTTGCGTTTTTCTCTTCTTCCCACGTTCTCTCTCTTCACTGCCTTCGTCCCCGCTCTATTTCACTTCAGCCTTTCACTCTTGCTTCCTTCCAATGAGGACGGAGCTGCGGGAGAAAGGGCGCTATAGAGGATCGCTGTGGAGAGCTGCTGCTGTGCTTTGACATCTGAGCTCTGTGGAAAACGATCTCAATACAATTCTGAAAAACGCGACTCTCCGAACGCCAGCCGAACAAGTCTCCACAGCCGAAGCGCTGTGTCTCTTTTCAGCTGGCGATAAACCTTTCTTCGATCCTTTGCGGACTTGTAAAACTGTTCCTGATCAGAATAAAAAACGCTCACGCTAATACACAAGCACCCGTGTCTCGCCAAAGCTGACAAATAAACAGACGGACAAGCCGCACTGCACGTGTGAACAGGGGAATGAGCGAGCGAGCGGGGATAGGGCGCCTCCTGCGCTTAAAAGCTTACAGCACCTGGTATTCCCAGGCGGTCTCCCATCCAAGTACTAACCAGGCCCATCCCTGTTTAGCTTCCGAGATCAGACGAGATCAGGCGTGCTCAAGGGGGTGTGGCCGTAACCGAGAGCAAGGCTCGCTGGCACCCTTCTTATTGAGAGGACAGCTCCGTCACCTCTTTTACGACGCTGCTCTTTTTCCCTTGCGTTTTTCTCTTCTTCCCACGTTCTCTCTCTTCACTGCCTTCGTCCCCGCTCTATTTCACTTCAGCCTTTCACTCTTGCTTCCTTCCAATGAGGACGGAGCAGCGGGAGAAAGGGCGCTATAGAGGATCGCTGTGGAGAGCTGCTGCTGTGCTTTGACATCTGAGCTCTGTGGAAAACGATCTCAATACAATTCTGAAAAACGCGACTCTCCGAACGCCAGCCGAACAAGTCTCCACAGCCGAAGCGCTGTGTCTCTTTTCAGCTGGCGATAAACCTTTCCTCGATCCTTTGCGGACTTGTTAAACTGTTCATGATCAGAATAAAAAACGCTCACGCTAATACACAAGCACCCGTGTCTCGCCAAAGCTGACAAATAAACAGATGGACAAGCCGCACTGCACGTGTGAACAGGGGAATGAGCGAGCGAGCGGGGATAGGGCGCCTCCTGCGCTTAAAAGCTTACAGCACCTGGTATTCCCAGGCGGTCTCCCATCCAAGTACTAACCAGGCCCATCCCTGTTTAGTTTCCGAGATCAGACGAGATCAGGCGTGCTCAAGGGGGTGTGGCCGTAAGCGAGAGCAAGGCTTGCTGGCACCCTTCTTATTGAGAGGACAGCTCCGTCACCTCTTTTACGACGCTGCTTTTTTTCCCTTGCGTTTTTCTCTTCTTCCCACGTTCTCTCTCTTCACTGCCTTCGTCCCCGCTCTATTTCACTTCAGCCTTTCACTCTTGCTTCCTTCCAATGAGGACGGAGCTGCGGGAGAAAGGGCGCTATAGAGGATCGCTGTGGAGAGCTGCTGCTGTGCTTTGACATCTGAGCTCTGTGGAAAACGATCTCAATACAATTCTGAAAAACGCGACTCTCCGAACGCCAGCCGAACAAGTCTCCACAGCCGAAGCGCTGTGTCTCTTTTCAGCTGGCGATAAACCTTTCCTCGATCATTTGCGGACTTGTTAAACTGTTCCTGATCAGAATAAAAAACGCTCACGCTAATACACAAGCACCCGTGTCTCGCCAAAGCTGACAAATAAACAGACGGACAAGCCGCACTGCACGTGTGAACAGGGGAATGAGCCAGCGAGCGGGGATAGGGCGCCTCCTGCGCTTAAAAGCTTACAGCACCTGGTATTCCCAGGCGGTCTCCCATCCAAGTACTAACCAGGCCCATCCCTGTTTAGCTTCCGAGATCAGACGAGATCAGGCGTGCTCAAGGGGGTGTGGCCGTAAGCGAGAGCAAGGCTCGCTGGCACCCTTCTTATTGAGAGGACAGCTCCGTCACCTCTTTTACGACGCTGCTCTTTTTCCCTTGCGTTTTTCTCTTCTTCCCACGTTCTCTCTCTTCACTGCCTTCGTCCCCGCTCTATTTCACTTCAGCCTTTCACTCTTGCTTCCTTCCAATGAGGACGGAGCTGCGGGAGAAAGGGCGCTATAGAGGATCGCTGTGGAGAGCTGCTGCTGTGCTTTGACATCTGAGCTCTGTGGAAAACGATCTCAATACAATTCTGAAAAACGCGACTCTCCGAACGCCAGCCGAACAAGTCTCCACATCCGAAGCGC
>NC_090709.1:18950746-18995746 GCF_040954835.1 Lepisosteus oculatus | reverse complement strand
GAGATCAGACGAGATCAGGCGTGCTCAAGGGGGTGTGGCCATAAGCGAGAGCAAGGCTCGCTGGCACCCTTCTTATTGAGAGGACAGCTCCGTCACCTCTTTTACGACGCTGCTTTTTTTCCCTTGCGTTTTTCTCTTCTTCCCACGTTCTCTCTCTTCACTGCCTTCGTCCCCGCTCTATTTCACTTCAGCCTTTCACTCTTGCTTCCTTCCAATGAGGACGGAGCTGCGGGAGAAAGGGCGCTATAGAGGATCGCTGTGGAGAGCTGCTGCTGTGCTTTGACATCTGAGCTCTGTGGAAAACGATCTCAATACAATTCTGAAAAACGCGACTCTCCGAACGCCAGCCGAACAAGTCTCCACAGCCGAAGCGCTGTGTCTCTTTTCAGCTGGCGATAAACCTTTCCTCGATCCTTTGCGGACTTGTAAAACTGTTCCTGATCAGAATAAAAAACGCTCACGCTAATACACAAGCACCCGTGTCTCGCCAAAGCTGACAAATAAACAGACGGACAAGCCTCACTGCACGTGTGAACAGGGGAATGAGCGAGCGAGCGGGGATAGGGCGCCTCCTGCGCTTAAAAGCTTACAGCACATGGTACTCCCAGGCGGTCTCCATCCAAGTACTAACCAGGCCCATCCCTGTTTAGCTTCCGAGATCAGACGAGATCAGGCGTGCTCAAGGGGGTGTGGCCGTAAGCGAGAGCAAGGCTCGCTGGCACCCTTCTTATTGAGAGGACAGCTCCGTCACCTCTTTTATGACGCTGCTCTTTTTCCCTTGCGTTTTTCTCTTCTTCCCACGTTCTCTCTCTTCACTGCCTTCGTCCCCGCTCTATTTCACTTCAGCCTTTCACTTTTGCTTCCTTCCAATGAGGACGGAGCTGCGGGAGAAAGGGCGCTATAGAGGATCGCTGTGGAGAGCTGCTGCTGTGTTTTGACATCTGAGCTCTGTGGAAAACGATCTCAAAACAATTCTGAAAAACGCGACTCTCCGAACGCCAGCTGAACAAGTCTCCACAGCTGAAGCGCTGTGTCTCTTTTCAGCTGGCGATAAACCTTTCCTCGATCCTTTGCGGACTTGTAAAACTGTTCCTGATCAGAATAAAAAACGCTCACGCTAATACACAAGCACCCGTGTCTCGCCAAAGCTGACAAATAAACAGACGGACAAGCCGCACTGCACGTGTGAACAGGGGAATGAGCGAGCGAGCGGGGATAGGGCGCCTCCTGCGCTTAAAAGCTTACAGCACCTGGTATTCCCAGGCGGTCTCCCATCCAAGTACTAACCAGGCCCATCCCTGTTTAGCTTCCGAGATCAGATGAGATCAGGCGTGCTCAAGGGGGTGTGGCCGT
This sequence comes from Lepisosteus oculatus, assembly GCF_040954835.1. Classification (NCBI taxonomy): domain Eukaryota; kingdom Metazoa; phylum Chordata; class Actinopteri; order Semionotiformes; family Lepisosteidae; genus Lepisosteus; species Lepisosteus oculatus. The sequence continues at coordinate 18,994,393 of NC_090709.1, read as the reverse complement.
AAGCGAGAGCAAGGCTCGCTGGCACCCTTCTTATTGAGAGGACAGCTCCGTCACCTCTTTTACGACGCTGCTTTTTTTCCCTTGCGTTTTTCTCTTCTTCCCACGTTCTCTCTCTTCACTGCCTTCGTCCCCGCTCTATTTCACTTCAGCCTTTCACTCTTGCTTCCTTCCAATGAGGACGGAGCTGCGGGAGAAAGGGCGCTATAGAGGATCGCTGTGGAGAGCTGCTGCTGTGCTTTGACATCTGAGCTCTGTGGAAAACGATCTCAATACAATTCTGAAAAACGCGACTCTCCGAACGCCAGCCGAACAAGTCTCCACAGCCGAAGCGCTGTGTCTCTTTTCAGCTGGCGATAAACCTTTCCTCGATCCTTTGCGGACTTGTAAAACTGTTCCTGATCAGAATAAAAAACGCTCACGCTAATACACAAGCACCCGTGTCTCGCCAAAGCTGACAAATAAAGAGACGGACAAGCCGCACTGCACGTGTGAACAGGGGAATGAGCGAGCGAGCGGGGATAGGGCGCCTCCTGCGCTTAAAAGCTTACAGCACCTGGTATTCCCAGGCGGTCTCCCATCCAAGTACTAACCAGGCCCATCCCTGTTTAGCTTCCGAGATCAGACGAGATCAGGCGTGCTCAAGGTGGTGTGGCCGTAAGCGAGAGCAAGGCTCGCTGGCACCCTTCTTATTGAGAGGACAGCTCCGTCACCTCTTTTACGACGCTGCTTTTTTTCCCTTGCGTTTTTCTCTTCTTCCCACGTTCTCTCTCTTCACTGCCTTCGTCCCCGCTCTATTTCACTTCAGCCTTTCACTCTTGCTTCCTTCCAATGAGGACGGAGCTGCGGGAGAAAGGGCGCTATAGAGGATCGCTGTGGAGAGCTGCTGCTGTGCTTTGACATCTGAGCTCTGTGGAAAACGATCTCAATACAATTCTGAAAAACGCGACTCTCCGAACGCCAGCCGAACAAGTCTCCACAGCCGAAGCGCTGTGTCTCTTTTCAGCTGGCGATAAACCTTTCCTCGATCCTTTGCGGACTTGTAAAACTGTTCCTGATCAGAATAAAAAACGCTCACGCTAATACACAAGCACCCGTGTCTCGCCAAAGCTGACAAATAAACAGACGGACAAGCTGCACTGCACGTGTGAACAGGGGAATGAGCGAGCGAGCGGGGATAGGGCGCCTCCTGCGCTTAAAAGCTTACAGCACCTGGTATTCCCAGGCGGTCTCCCATCCAAGTACTAACCAGGCCCATCCCTGTTTAGCTTCCGAGATCAGACGAAATCAGGCGTGCTCAAGGGGGTGTGGCCATAAGCGAGAGCAAGGCTCGCTGGCACCCTTCTTATTGAGAGGACAGCTCCGTCACCTCTTTTACGACGCTGCTTTTTTTCCCTTGCGTTTTTCTCTTCTTCCCACGTTCTCTCTCTTCACTGCCTTCATCCCCGCTCTATTTCACTTCAGCCTTTCACTCTTGCTTCCTTCCAATGAGGACGGAGCTGCGGGAGAAAGGGCGCTATAGAGGATCGCTGTGGAGAGCTGCTGCTGTGCTTTGACATCTGAGCTCTGTGGAAAACGATCTCAATACAATTCTGAAAAACGCGACTCTCCGAACGCCAGCCGAACAAGTCTCCACAGCCGAAGCGCTGTGTCTCTTTTCAGCTGGCGATAAACCTTTCCTCGATCCTTTGCGGACTTGTAAAACTGTTCATGATCAGAATAAAAAACGCTCACGCTAATACACAAGCACCCGTGTCTCGCCAAAGCTGACAAATAAACAGACGGACAAGCCGCACTGCACGTGTGAACAGGGGAATGAGCGAGCGAGCGGGGATAGGGCGCCTCCTGCGCTTAAAAGCTTACAGCACCTGGTATTCCCAGGCGGTCTCCCATCCAAGTACTAACCAGGCCCATCCCTGTTTAGCTTACGAGATCAGACGAGATCAGGCGTGCTCAAGGGGGTGTTGCCGTAAGCGAGAGCAAGGCTCGCTGGCACCCTTCTTATTGAGAGGACAGCTCCGTCACCTCTTTTACGACGCTGCTTTCTTTCCCTTGCGTTTTTCTCTTCTTCCCACGTTCTCTCTCTTCACTGCCTTCGTCCCCGCTCTATTTCACTTCAGCCTTTCACTCTTGCTTCCTTCCAATGAGGACGGAGCTGCGGGAGAAAGGGCGCTATAGAGGATCGCTGTGGAGAGCTGCTGCTGTGCTTTGACATCTGAGCTCTGTGGAAAACGATCTCAATACAATTCTGAAAAACGCGACTCTCCGAACGCCAGCCGAACAAGTCTCCACAGCCGAAGCGCTGTGTCTCTTTTCAGCTGGCGATAAACCTTTCCTCGATCCTTTGCGGACTTGTAAAACTGTTCATGATCAGAATAAAAAACGCTCACGCTAATACACAAGCACCCGTGTCTCGCCAAAGCTGACAAATAAACAGACGGACAAGCCGCACTGCACGTGTGAACAGGGGAATGAGCGAGCGAGCGGGGATAGGGCGTCTCCTGCGCTTAAAAGCTTACAGCACCTGGTATTCCCAGGCGGTCTTCCAACCAAGTACTAACCAGGCCCATCCCTGTTTAGCTTCCGAGATCAGACGAGATAAGGTGTGCTCAAGGGGGTGTGGCCGTAAGCGAGAGCAAGGCTCGCTGGCACCCTTCTTATTGAGAGGACAGCTCCGTCACCTCTTTTACGACGCTGCTTTTTTTCCCTTGCGTTTTTCTCTTCTTCCCACGTTCTCTCTCTTCACTGCCTTCGTCCCCGCTCTATTTCACTTCAGCCTTTCACTCTTGCTTCCTTCCAATGAGGACGGAGCTGCGGGAGAAAGGGCGCTATAGAGGATCGCTGTGGAGAGCTGCTGCTGTGCTTTGACATCTGAGCTCTGTGGAAAACGATCTCAATACAATTCTGAAAAACGCGACTCTCCGAACGCCAGCCGAACAAGTCTCCACAGCCGAAGCGCTGTGTCTCTTTTCAGCTGGCGATAAACCTTTCCTCGATCCTTTGCGGACTTGTAAAACTGTTCCTGATCAGAATAAAAAACGCTCACGCTAATACACAAGCACCCGTGTCTCGCCAAAGCTGACAAATAAAGAGACGGACAAGCCGCACTGCACGTGTGAACAGGGGAATGAGCGAGCGAGCGGGGATAGGGCGCCTCCTGCGCTTAAAAGCTTACAGCACCTGGTATTCCCAGGCGGTCTCCCATCCAAGTACTAACCAGGCCCATCCCTGTTTAGCTTCCGAGATCAGACGAGATCAGGCGTGCTCAAGGGGGTGTGGCCGTAAGCGAGAGCAAGGCTCGCTGGCACCCTTCTTATTGAGAGGACAGCTCCGTCACCTCTTTTACGACGCTGCTTTTTTTCCCTTGCGTTTTTCTCTTCTTCCCACGTTCTCTCTCTTCACTGCCTTCATCCCCGCTCTATTTCACTTCAGCCTTTCACTCTTGCTTCCTTCCAATGAGGACGGAGCTGCGGGAGAAAGGGCGCTATAGAGGATCGCTGTGGAGAGCTGCTGCTGTGCTTTGACATCTGAGCTCTGTGGAAAACGATCTCAATACAATTCTGAAAAACGCGACTCTCCGAACGCCAGCCGAACAAGTCTCCACAGCCGAAGCGCTGTGTCTCTTTTCAGCTGGCGATAAACCTTTCCTCGATCCTTTGCGGACTTGTAAAACTGTTCATGATCAGAATAAAAAACGCTCACGCTAATACACAAGCACCCGTGTCTCGCCAAAGCTGACAAATAAACAGACGGACAAGCCGCACTGCACGTGTGAACAGGGGAATGAGCGAGCGAGCGGGGATAGGGCGCCTCCTGCGCTTAAAAGCTTACAGCACCTGGTATTCCCAGGCGGTCTCCCATCCAAGTACTAACCAGGCCCATCCCTGTTTAGCTTACGAGATCAGACGAGATCAGGCGTGCTCAAGGGGGTGTGGCCGTAAGCGAGAGCAAGGCTCGCTGGCACCCTTCTTATTGAGAGGACAGCTCCGTCACCTCTTTTACGACGCTGCTTTCTTTCCCTTGCGTTTTTCTCTTCTTCCCACGTTCTCTCTCTTCACTGCCTTCGTCCCCGCTCTATTTCACTTCAGCCTTTCACTCTTGCTTCCTTCCAATGAGGACGGAGCTGCGGGAGAAAGGGCGCTATAGAGGATCGCTGTGGAGAGCTGCTGCTGTGCTTTGACATCTGAGCTCTGTGGAAAACGATCTCAATACAATTCTGAAAAACGCGACTCTCCGAACGCCAGCCGAACAAGTCTCCACAGCCGAAGCGCTGTGTCTCTTTTCAGCTGGCGATAAACCTTTCCTCGATCCTTTGCGGACTTGTAAAACTGTTCATGATCAGAATAAAAAACGCTCACGCTAATACACAAGCACCCGTGTCTCGCCAAAGCTGACAAATAAACAGACGGACAAGCCGCACTGCACGTGTGAACAGGGGAATGAGCGAGCGAGCGGGGATAGGGCGTCTCCTGCGCTTAAAAGCTTACAGCACCTGGTATTCCCAGGCGGTCTTCCAACCAAGTACTAACCAGGCCCATCCCTGTTTAGCTTCCGAGATCAGACGAGATAAGGTGTGCTCAAGGGGGTGTGGCCGTAAGCGAGAGCAAGGCTCGCTGGCACCCTTCTTATTGAGAGGACAGCTCCGTCACCTCTTTTACGACGCTGCTTTTTTTCCCTTGCGTTTTTCTCTTCTTCCCACGTTCTCTCTCTTCACTGCCTTCGTCCCCGCTCTATTTCACTTCAGCCTTTCACTTTTGCTTCCTTCCAATGAGGACGGAGCTGCGGGAGAAAGGGCGCTATAGAGGATCGCTGTGGAGAGCTGCTGCTGTGCTTTGACATCTGAGCTCTGTGGAAAACGATCTCAATACAATTCTGAAAAACGCGACTCTCCGAACGCCAGCCTAACAAGTCTCCACAGCCGAAGCGCTGTGTCTCTTTTCAGCTGGCGATAAACCTTTCCTCGATCCTTTGCGGACTTGTAAAACTGTTCCTGATCAGAATAAAAAACGCTCACGCTAATACACAAGCACCCGTGTCTCGCCAAAGCTGACAAATAAACAGACGGACAAGCCGCACTGCACGTGTGAACAGGGGAATGAGCGAGCGAGCGGGGATAGGGCGCCTCCTGCGCTTGAAAGCTTACAGCACCTGGTATTCCCAGGCGGTCTCCCATCCAAGTACTAACCAGGCCCATCCCTGTTTAGCTTCCGAGATCAGATGAGATCAGGCGTGCTCAAGGGGGTGTGGCCGTAAGCGAGAGCAAGGCTCGCTGGCACCCTTCTTATTGAGAGGACAGCTCCGTCACCTCTTTTACGACGCTGCTTTTTTTCCCTTGCGTTTTTCTCTTCTTCCCACGTTCTCTCTCTTCACTGCCTTCGTCCCCGCTCTATTTCACTTCAGCCTTTCACTCTTGCTTCCTTCCAATGAGGACGGAGCTGCGGGAGAAAGGGCGCTATAGAGGATCGCTGTGGAGAGCTGCTGCTGTGCTTTGACATCTGAGCTCTGTGGAAAACGATCTCAATACAATTCTGAAAAACGCGACTCTCCGAACGCCAGCCGAACAAGTCTCCACAGCCGAAGCGCTGTGTCTCTTTTCAGCTGGCGATAAACCTTTCCTCGATCCTTTGCGGACTTGTAAAACTGTTCCTGATCAGAATAAAAAACGCTCACGCTAATACACAAGCACCCGTGTCTCGCCAAAGCTGACAAATAAAGAGACGGACAAGCCGCACTGCACGTGTGAACAGGGGAATGAGCGAGCGAGCGGGGATAGGGCGCCTCCTGCGCTTAAAAGCTTACAGCACCTGGTACTCCCAGGCGGTCTCCATCCAAGTACTAACCAGGCCCATCCCTGTTTAGCTTCCGAGATCAGACGAGATCAGGCGTGCTCAAGGGGGTGTGGCCGTAAGCGAGAGCAAGGCTCGCTGGCACCCTTCTTATTGAGAGGACAGCTCCGTCACCTCTTTTATGACGCTGCTCTTTTTCCCTTGCGTTTTTCTCTTCTTCCCACGTTCTCTCTCTTCACTGCCTTCGTCCCCGCTCTATTTCACTTCAGCCTTTCACTTTTGCTTCCTTCCAATGAGGACGGAGCTGCGGGAGAAAGGGCGCTATAGAGGATCGCTGTGGAGAGCTGCTGCTGTGTTTTGACATCTGAGCTCTGTGGAAAACGATCTCAAAACAATTCTGAAAAACGCGACTCTCCGAACGCCAGCTGAACAAGTCTCCACAGCCGAAGCGCTGTGTCTCTTTTCAGCTGGCGATAAACCTTTCCTCGATCCTTTGCGGACTTGTAAAACTGTTCCTGATCAGAATAAAAAACGCTCACGCTAATACACAAGCACCCGTGTCTCGCCAAAGCTGACAAATAAACAGACGGACAAGCTGCACTGCACGTGTGAACAGGGGAATGAGCGAGCGAGCGGGGATAGGGCGCCTCCTGCGCTTAAAAGCTTACAGCACCTGGTATTCCCAGGCGGTCTCCCATCCAAGTACTAACCAGGCCCATCCCTGTTTAGCTTCCGAGATCAGACGAGATCAGGCGTGCTCAAGGGGGTGTGGCCGTAAGCGAGAGCAAGGCTCGCTGGCACCCTTCTTATTGAGAGGACAGCTCCGTCACCTCTTTTACGACGCTGCTTTTTTTCCCTTGCGTTTTTCTCTTCTTCCCACGTTCTCTCTCTTCACTGCCTTCATCCCCGCTCTATTTCACTTCAGCCTTTCACTCTTGCTTCCTTCCAATGAGGAGGGAGCTGCGGGAGAAAGGGCGCTATAGAGGATCGCTGTGGAGAGCTGCTGCTGTGCTTTGACATCTGAGCTCTGTGGAAAACGATCTCAATACAATTCTGAAAAACGCGACTCTCCGAACGCCAGCCGAACAAGTCTCCACAGCCGAAGCGCTGTGTCTCTTTTCAGCTGGCGATAAACCTTTCCTCGATCCTTTGCGGACTTGTAAAACTGTTCCTGATCAGAATAAAAAACGCTCACGCTAATACACAAGCACCCGTGTCTCGCCAAAGCTGACAAATAAACAGACGGACAAGCCGCACTGCACGTGTGAACAGGGGAATGAGCGAGCGAGCGGGGATAGGGCGCCTCCTGCGCTTAAAAGCTTGCAGCACCTGGTACTCCCAGGCGGTCTCCCATCCAAGTACTAACCAGGCCCATCCCTGTTTAGCTTCCGAGATCAGAAGAGAACAGGCGTGCTCAAGGGGGTGTGGCCGTAAGCGAGAGCAAGGCTCGCTGGCACCCTTCTTATTGAGAGGACAGCTCCGTCACCTCTTTTACGACGCTGCTTTTTTTCCCTTGCGTTTTTCTCTTCTTCCCACGTTCTCTCTCTTCACTGCCTTCGTCCCCGCTCTATTTCACTTCAGCCTTTCACTCTTGCTTCCTTCCAATGAGGACGGAGCTGCGGGAGAAAGGGCGCTATAGAGGATCGCTGTGGAGAGCTGCTGCTGTGCTTTGACATCTGAGCTCTGTGGAAAACGATCTCAATACAATTCTGAAAAACGCGACTCTCCGAACGCCAGCCGAACAAGTCTCCACAGCCGAAGCGCTGTGTCTCTATTCAGCTGGCGATAAACCTTCCCTCGATTCTTTGCGGACTTGTTAAACTGTTCCTGATCAGAATAAAAAACGCTCACGCTAATACACAAGCACCCGTGTCTCGCCAAAGCTGACAAATAAACAGACGGACAAGCCGCACTGCACGTGTGAACAGGGGAATGAGCGAGCGAGCGAGCGGGGATAGGGCGCCTCCTGCGCTTAAAAGCTTACAGCACCTGGTATTCCCAGGCGGTCTCCCATCCAAGTACTAACCAGGCCCATCCCTGTTTAGCTTCCGAGATCTGACGAGATCAGGCGTGCTCAAGGGGGTGTGGCCGTAAGCGAGAGCAAGGCTCGCTGGCACCCTTCTTATTGAGAGGACAGCTCCGTCACCTCTTTTACGACGCTGCTTTTTTTCCCTTGCGTTTTTCTCTTCTTCCCACGTTCTCTCTCTTCACTGCCTTCGTCCCCGCTCTATTTCACTTCAGCCTTTCACTCTTGCTTCCTTCCAATGAGGACGGAGCTGCGGGAGAAAGGGCGCTATAGAGGATCGCTGTGGAGAGCTGCTGCTGTGCTTTGACATCTGAGCTCTGTGGAAAACGATCTCAATACAATTCTGAAAAACGCGACTCTCCGAACGCCAGCCGAACAAGTCTCCACAGCCGAAGCGCTGTGTCTCTTTTCAGCTGGCGATAAACCTTTCCTCGATCCTTTGCGGACTTGTAAAACTGTTCCTGATCAGAATAAAAAACGCTCACGCTAATACACAAGCACCCGTGTCTCGCCAAAGCTGACAAATAAACAGACGGACAAGCCGCACTGCACGTGTGAACAGGGGAATGAGCGAGCGAGCGGGGATAGGGCGCCTCCTGCGCTTAAAAGCTTACAGCACCTGGTATTCCCAGGCGGTCTCCCATCCAAGTACTAACCAGGCCCATCCCTGTTTAGCTTCCGAGATCAGACGAGATCAGGCGTGCTCAAGGGGGTGTGGCCGTAAGCGAGAGCAAGGCTCGCTGGCACCCTTCTTATTGAGAGGACAGCTCCGTCACCTCTTTTACGACGCTGCTTTTTTTCCCTTGCGTTTTTCTCTTCTTCCCACGTTCTCTCTCTTCACTGCCTTCGTCCCCGCTCTATTTCACTTCAGCCTTTCACTCTTGCTTCCTTCCAATGAGGACGGAGCTGCGGGAGAAAGGGCGCTATAGAGGATCGCTGTGGAGAGCTGCTGCTGTGCTTTGACATCTGAGCTCTGTGGAAAACGATCTCAATACAATTCTGAAAAACGCGACTCTCCGAACGCCAGCCGAACAAGTCTCCACAGCTGATGCGCTGTGTCTCTTTTCAGCTGGCGATAAACCTTTCCTCGATCCTTTGCGGACTTGTAAAACTGTTCCTGATCAGAATAAAAAACGCTCACGCTAATACACAAGCACCCGTGTCTCGCCAAAGCTGACAAATAAACAGACGGACAAGCCGCACTGCACGTGTGAACAGGGGAATGAGTGAGCGGGGATAGGGCGCCTCCTGCGCTTAAACGCTTACAGCACCTGGTATTCCCGGGCGGTCTCCCATCCAAGTACTAACCAGGCCCATCCCTGTTTAGCTTCCGAGATCAGACGAGATCAGGCGTGCTCAAGGGGGTGTGGCCGTAAGCGAGAGCAAGGCTCGCTGGCACCCTTCTTATTGAGAGGACAGCTCCGTCACCTCTTTTACGACGCTGCTTTTTTTCCCTTGCGTTTTTCTCTTCTTCCCACGTTCTCTCTCTTCACTGCCTTCGTCCCCGCTCTATTTCACTTCAGCCTTTCACTCTTGCTTCCTTCCAATGAGGACGGAGCTGCGGGAGAAAGGGCGCTATAGAGGATCGCTGTGGAGAGCTGCTGCTGTGCTTTGACATCTGAGCTCTGTGGAAAACGATCTCAATACAATTCTGAAAAACGCGACTCTCCGAACGCCAGCCGAACAAGTCTCCACAGCCGAAGCGCTGTGTCTCTTTTCAGCTGGCGATAAACCTTTCCTCGATCCTTTGCGGACTTGTTAAACTGTTCCTGATCAGAATAAAAAACGCTCACGCTAATACACAAGCACCCGTGTCTCGCCAAAGCTGACAAATAAACAGACGGACAAGCCGCACTGCACGTATGAACAGGGGAATGAGCGAGCGAGCGGGGATAGGGCGCCTCCTGCGCTAAAAAGCTTACAGCACCTGGTATTCCCAGGCGGTCTCCCATCCAAGTACTAACCAGGCCCATCCCTGTTTAGCTTCCGAGATCAGACGAGATCAGGCGTGCTCAAGGGGGTGTGGCCGTAAACGAGAGCAAGGCTCGCTGGCACCCTTCTTATTGAGAGGACATCTCCGTCACCTCTTTTACGACGCTGCTTTTTTTCCCTTGCGTTTTTCTCTTCTTCCCACGTTCTCTCTCTTCACTGCCTTCATCCCCGCTCTATTTCACTTCAGCCTTTCACTCTTGCTTCCTTCCAATGAGGACGGAGCTGCGGGAGAAAGGGCGCTATAGAGGATCGCTGTGGAGAGCTGCTGCTGTGCTTTGACATCTGAGCTCTGAGGAAAACGATCTCAATACAATTCTGAGAAACGCGACTCTCCGAACGCCAGCCGAACAAGTCTCCACAGCCGAAGCGCTGTGTCTCTTTTCAGCTGGCGATAAACCTTTCCTCGATCCTTTGAGGACTTGTAAAACTGTTCCTGATCAGAATAAAAAACGCTCACGCTAATACACAAGCACCCGTGTCTCGCCAAAGCTGACAAATAAAGAGACGGACAAGCCGCACTGCACGTGTGAACAGGGGAATGAGCGAGCGAGCGGGGATAGGGCGCCTCCTGCGCTTAAAAGCTTACAGCACCTGGTATTCCCAGGCGGTCTCCCATCCAAGTACTAACCAGGCCCATCCCTGTTTAGCTTCCGAGATCAGACGAGATCAGGCGTGCTCAAGGGGGTGTGGCCGTAAGCGAGAGCAAGGCTCGCTGGCACCCTTCTTATTGAGAGGACAGCTCCGTCACCTCTTTTACGACGCTGCTTTTTTTCCCTTGCGTTTTTCTCTTCTTCCCACGTTCTCTCTCTTCACTGCCTTCGTCCCCGCTCTATTTCACTTCAGCCTTTCACTCTTGCTTCCTTCCAATGAGGACGGAGCTGCGGGAGAAAGGGCGCTATAGAGGATCGCTGTGGAGAGCTGCTGCTGTGCTTTGACATCTGAGCTCTGTGGAAAACGATCTCAATACAATTCTGAAAAACGCGACTCTCCGAACGCCAGCCGAACAAGTCTCCACAGCCGAAGCGCTGTGTCTCTTTTCAGCTGGCGATAAACCTTTCCTCGATCCTTTGCGGACTTGTTAAACTGTTCCTGATCAGAATAAAAAACGCTCACGCTAATACACAAGCACCCGTGTCTCGCCAAAGCTGACAAATAAACAGACGGACAAGCCGCACTGCACGTATGAACAGGGGAATGAGCGAGCGAGCGGGGATAGGGCGCCTCCTGCGCTAAAAAGCTTACAGCACCTGGTATTCCCAGGCGGTCTCCCATCCAAGTACTAACCAGGCCCATCCCTGTTTAGCTTCCGAGATCAGACGAGATCAGGCGTGCTCAAGGGGGTGTGGCCGTAAACGAGAGCAAGGCTCGCTGGCACCCTTCTTATTGAGAGGACATCTCCGTCACCTCTTTTACGACGCTTCTTTTTTTCCCTTGCGTTTTTCTCTTCTTCCCACGTTCTCTCTCTTCACTGCCTTCATCCCCGCTCTATTTCACTTCAGCCTTTCACTCTTGCTTCCTTCCAATGAGGACGGAGCTGCGGGAGAAAGGGCGCTATAGAGGATCGCTGTGGAGAGCTGCTGCTGTGCTTTGACATCTGAGCTCTGAGGAAAACGATCTCAATACAATTCTGAGAAACGCGACTCTCCGAACGCCAGCCGAACAAGTCTCCACAGCCGAAGCGCTGTGTCTCTTTTCAGCTGGCGATAAACCTTTCCTCGATCCTTTGCGGACTTGTAAAACTGTTCCTGATCAGAATAAAAAACGCTCACGCTAATACACAAGCACCCGTGTCTCGCCAAAGCTGACAAATAAAGAGACGGACAAGCCGCACTGCACGTGTGAACAGGGGAATGAGCGAGCGAGCGGGGATAGGGCGCCTCCTGCGCTTAAAAGCTTACAGCACCTGGTATTCCCAGGCGGTCTCCCATCCAAGTACTAACCAGGCCCATCCCTGTTTAGCTTCCGAGATCAGACGAGATCAGGCGTGCTCAAGGGGGTGTGGCCGTAAGCGAGAGCAAGGTTCGCTGGCACCCTTCTTATTGAGAGGACAGCTCCGTCACCTCTTTTTCGACGCTGCTTTTTTTCCCTTGCGTTTTTCTCTTCTTCCCACGTTCTCTCTCTTCACTGCCTTCGTCCCTGCTCTATTTCACTTCAGCCTTTCACTCTTGCTTCCTTCCAATGAGGACGGAGCTGCGGGAGAAAGGGCGCTATAGAGGATCGCTGTGGAGAGCTGCTGCTGTGCTTTGACATCTGAGCTCTGTGGAAAACGATCTCAATACAATTCTGAAAAACGCGACTCTCCGAACGCCAACCGAACAAGTCTCCACAGCCGATGCGCTGTGTCTCTTTTCAGCTGGCGATAAACCTTTCTTCGATTCTTTGCGGACTTGTTAAACTGTTCCTGATCAGAATAAAAAACGCTCACGCTAATACACAAGCACCCGTGTCTCGCCAAAGCTGACAAATAAACAGACGGACAAGCCGCACTGCACGTGTGAACAGGGGAATGAGCGAGCGAGCGGGGATAGGGCGCCTCCTGCGCTTAAAAGCTTACAGCACCTGGTATTCCCAGGCGGTCTCCCATCCAAGTACTAACCAGGCCCATCCCTGTTTAGCTTCCGAGATCAGACGAGATCAGGCGTGCTCAAGGGGGTGTGGCCGTAAGCGAGAGCAAGGCTCGCTGGCACCCTTCTTATTGAGAGGACAGCTCCGTCACCTCTTTTACGACGCTGCTTTTTTTCTCTTGCGTTTTTCTCTTCTTCCCACGTTCTCTCTCTTCACTGCCTTCGTCCCCGCTCTATTTCACTTCAGCCTTTCACTCTTGCTTCCTTCCAATGAGGACGGAGCTGCGGGAGAAAGGGCGCTATAGAGGATCGCTGTGGAGAGCTGCTGCTGTGCTTTGACATCTGAGCTCTGTGGAAAACGATCTCAATACAATTCTGAAAAACGCAACTCTCCGAACGCCAGCCGAACAAGTCTCCACAGCCGAAGCGCTGTGTCTCTTTTCAGTTGGCGATAAACCTTTCCTCGATCCTTTGCGGACTTGTAAAACTGTTCCTGATCAGAATAAAAAACGCTCACGCTAATACACAAGCACCCGTGTCTCGCCAAAGCTGAGAAATAAACAGACGGACAAGCCGCACTGCACGTGTGAACAGGGGAATGAGCGAGCGAGCGGGGATAGGGCGCCTCCTGCGCATAAAAGCTTACAGCACCTGGTATTCCCAGGCGGTCTCCCATCCAAGTACTAACCAGGCCCATCCCTGTTTAGCTTCCAAGATCAGATGACATCAGGCGTGGTCAAGGGGGTGTGGCCGTAAGCGAGAGCAAGGCTCGCTGGCACCCTTCTTATTGAGAGGACAGCTCCGTCACCTCTTTTACGACGCTGCTTTTTTTCCCTTGCGTTTTTCTCTTCTTCCCACGTTCTCTCTCTTCACTGCCTTCGTCCCCGCTCTATTTCACTTCAGCCTTTCACTCTTGCTTCCTTCCAATGAGGACGGAGCTGCGGGAGAAAGGGCGCTATAGAGGATCGCTGTGGAGAGCTGCTGCTGTGCTTTGACATCTGAGCTCTGTGGAAAACGATCTCAATACAATTCTGAAAAACGCGACTCTCCGAACGCCAGCCGAACAAGTCTCCACAGCCGAAGCGCTGTGTCTCTTTTCAGCTGGCGATAAACCTTTCCTCGATCCTTTGCGGACTTGTTAAACTGTTCATGATCAGAATAAAAAACGCTCACGCTAATACACAAGCACCCGTGTCTTGCCAAAGCTGACAAATAAACAGACGGACAAGCCGCACTGCACGTGTGAACAGGGGAATGAGCGAGCGAGCGGGGATAGGGCGCCTCCTGCGCTTAAAAGCTTACAGCACCTGGTATTCCCAGGTGGTCTCCCCTCCACGTACTAACCAGGCCCATCCCTGTTTAGCTTCCGAGATCAGACGAGATCAGGCGTGCTCAAGGGGGTGTGGCCGTAAGCGAGAGCAAGGCTCGCTGGCACCCTTCTTATTGAGAGGACAGCTCCGTCACCTCTTTTACGACGCTGCTTTTTTTCCCTTGCGTTTTTCTCTTCTTCCCACGTTCTCTCTCTTCACTGCCTTCGTCCCCGCTCTATTTCACTTCAGCCTTTCACTCTTGCTTCCTTCCAATGAGGACGGAGCTGCCGGAGAAAGGGCGCTATAGAGGATCGCTGTGGAGAGCTGCTGCTGTGCTTTGACATCTGAGCTCTGTTGAAAACGATCTCAATACAATTCTGAAAAACGCGACTCTCCGAACGCCAGCCGAACAAGTCTCCACAGCCGAAGCGCTGTGTCTCTTTTCAGCTGGCGATAAACCTTTCCTCGATCCTTTGCGGACTTGTTAAACTGTTCCTGATCAGAATAAAAAACGCTCACGCTAATACACAAGCACCCGTGTCTCGCCAAAGCTGAGAAATAAACAGACGGACAAGCCGCACTGCACGTGTGAACAGGGGAATGAGCGAGCGAGCGGGGATAGGGCGCCTCCTGCGCTTAAAAGCTTTCAGCACCTGGTATTCCCAGGCGGTCTCCCATCCAAGTACTAACCAGGCCCATCCCTGTTTAGCTTCCAAGATCAGACGAGATCAGGCATGCTCAAGGGGGTGTGGCCGTAAGCGAGAGCAAGGCTCGCTGGCACCCTTCTTATTGAGAGGACAGCTCCGTCACCTCTTTTACGACGCTGCTTTTTTTCCCTTGCGTTTTTCTCTTCTTCCCACGTTCTCTCTCTTCACTGCCTTCGTCCCCGCTCTATTTCACTTCAGCCTTTCACTCTTGCTTCCTTCCAATGAGGACGGAGCTGCGGGAGAAAGGGCGCTATAGAGGATCGCTGTGGAGAGCTGCTGCTGTGCTTTGACATCTGAGCTCTGTGGAAAACGATCTCAATACAATTCTGAAAAACGCGACTCTCCGAACGCCAGCCGAACAAGTCTCCACAGCCGAAGCGCTGTGTCTCTTTTCAGCTGGCGATAAACCTTTCCTCGATCCTTTGCGGACTTGTTAAACTGTTCATGATCAGAATAAAAAACGCTCACGCTAATACACAAGCACCCGTGTCTTGCCAAAGCTGACAAATAAACAGACGGACAAGCCGCACTGCACGTGTGAACAGGGGAATGAGCGAGCGAGCGGGGATAGGGCGCCTCCTGCGCTTAAAAGCTTACAGCACCTGGTATTCCCAGGTGGTCTCCCCTCCACGTACTAACCAGGCCCATCCCTGTTTAGCTTCCGAGATCAGACGAGATCAGGCGTGCTCAAGGGGGTGTGGCCGTAAGCGAGAGCAAGGCTCGCTGGCACCCTTCTTATTGAGAGGACAGCTCCGTCACCTCTTTTACGACGCTGCTTTTTTTCCCTTGCGTTTTTCTCTTCTTCCCACGTTCTCTCTCTTCACTGCCTTCGTCCCCGCTCTATTTCACTTCAGCCTTTCACTCTTGCTTCCTTCCAATGAGGACGGAGCTGCCGGAGAAAGGGCGCTATAGAGGATCGCTGTGGAGAGCTGCTGCTGTGCTTTGACATCTGAGCTCTGTTGAAAACGATCTCAATACAATTCTGAAAAACGCGACTCTCCGAACGCCAGCCGAACAAGTCTCCACAGCCGAAGCGCTGTGTCTCTTTTCAGCTGGCGATAAACCTTTCCTCGATCCTTTGCGGACTTGTTAAACTGTTCCTGATCAGAATAAAAAACGCTCACGCTAATACACAAGCACCCGTGTCTCGCCAAAGCTGAGAAATAAACAGACGGACAAGCCGCACTGCACGTGTGAACAGGGGAATGAGCGAGCGAGCGGGGATAGGGCGCCTCCTGCGCTTAAAAGCTTTCAGCACCTGGTATTCCCAGGCGGTCTCCCATCCAAGTACTAACCAGGCCCATCCCTGTTTAGCTTCCAAGATCAGACGAGATCAGGCGTGCTCAAGGGGGTGTGGCCGTAAGCGAGAGCAAGGCTCGCTGGCACCCTTCTTATTGAGAGGACAGCTCCGTCACCTCTTTTACGACGCTGCTTTTTTTCCCTTGCGTTTTTCTCTTCTTCCCACGTTCTCTCTCTTCACTGCCTTCGTCCCCGCTCTATTTCACTTCAGCCTTTCACTCTTGCTTCCTTCCAATGAGGACGGAGCTGCGGGAGAAAGGGCGCTATAGAGGATCGCTGTGGAGAGCTGCTGCTGTGCTTTGACATCTGAGCTCTGTGGAAAACGATCTCAATACAATTCTGAAAAACGCGACTCTCCGAACGCCAGCCGAACAAGTCTCCACAGCCGAAGCGCTGTGTCTCTTTTCAGCTGGCGATAAACCTTTCCTCGATCCTTTGCGGACTTGTAAAACTGTTCCTGATCAGAATAAAAAACGCTCACGCTAATACACAAGCACCCGTGTCTCGCCAAAGCTGACAAATAAACAGACGGACAAGCCACACTGCACGTGTGAACAGGGGAATGAGCGAGGGAGCGGGGATAGGGTGCCTCCTGCGCTTAAAAGCTTACAGCACCTGGTATTCCCAGGCGGTCTCCCATCCAAGTACTAACCAGGCCCATCCCTGTTTAGCTTCCGAGATCAGACGAGATCAGGCGTGCTCAAGGGGGTGTGGCCGTAAGCGAGAGCAAGGTTCGCTGGCACCCTTCTTATTGAGAGGACAGCTCCGTCACCTCTTTTACGACGCTGCTTTTTTTCTCTTGCGTTTTTCTCTTCTTCCCACGTTCTCTCTCTTCACTGCCTTCGTCCCCGCTCTATTTCACTTCAGCCTTTCACTCTTGCTTCCTTCCAATGAGGACGGAGCTGCGGGAGAAAGGGCGCTATAGAGGATCGCTGTGGAGAGCTGCTGCTGTGCTTTGACATCTGAGCTCTGTGGAAAACGATCTCAATACAATTCTGAAAAACGCGACTCTCCGAACGCCAGCCGAACAAGTCTCCACAGCCGAAGCGCTGTGTCTCTTTTCAGCTGGCGATAAACCTTTCCTCGATCCTTTGCGGACTTGTAAAACTGTTCCTGATCAGAATAAAAAACGCTCACGCTAATACACAAGCACCCGTGTCTCGCCAAAGCTGACAAATAAACAGACGGACAAGCCACACTGCACGTGTGAACAGGGGAATGAGCGAGGGAGCGGGGATAGGGTGCCTCCTGCGCTTAAAAGCTTACAGCACCTGGTATTCCCAGGCGGTCTCCCATCCAAGTACTAACCAGGCCCATCCCTGTTTAGCTTCCGAGATCAGACGAGATCAGGCGTGCTCAAGGGGGTGTGGCCGTAAGCGAGAGCAAGGTTCGCTGGCACCCTTCTTATTGAGAGGACAGCTCCGTCACCTCTTTTACGACGCTGCTTTTTTTCTCTTGCGTTTTTCTCTTCTTCCCACGTTCTCTCTCTTCACTGCCTTCGTCCCCGCTCTATTTCACTTCAGCCTTTCACTCTTGCTTCCTTCCAATGAGGACGGAGCTGCGGGAGAAAGGGCGCTATAGAGGATCGCTGTGGAGAGCTGCTGCTGTGCTTTGACATCTGAGCTCTGTGGAAAACGATCTCAATACAATTCTGAAAAACGCGACTCTCCGAACGCCAGCCGAACAAGTCTCCACAGCCGAAGCGCTGTGTCTCTTTTCAGCTGGCGATAAACCTTTCCTCGATCCTTTGCGGACTTGTTAAACTGTTCATGATCAGAATAAAAAACGCTCACGCTAATACACAAGCACCCGTGTCTTGCCAAAGCTGACAAATAAACAGACGGACAAGCCGCACTGCACGTGTGAACAGGGGAATGAGCGAGCGAGCGGGGATAGGGCGCCTCCTGCGCTTAAAAGCTTACAGCACCTGGTATTCCCAGGTGGTCTCCCCTCCACGTACTAACCAGGCCCATCCCTGTTTAGCTTCCGAGATCAGACGAGATCAGGCGTGCTCAAGGGGGTGTGGCCGTAAGCGAGAGCAAGGCTCGCTGGCACCCTTCTTATTGAGAGGACAGCTCCGTCACCTCTTTTACGACGCTGCTTTTTTTCCCTTGCGTTTTTCTCTTCTTCCCACGTTCTCTCTCTTCACTGCCTTCGTCCCCGCTCTATTTCACTTCAGCCTTTCACTCTTGCTTCCTTCCAATGAGGACGGAGCTGCGGGAGAAAGGGCGCTATAGAGGATCGCTGTGGAGAGCTGCTGCTGTGCTTTGACATCTGAGCTCTGTTGAAAACGATCTCAATACAATTCTGAAAAACGCGACTCTCCGAACGCCAGCCGAACAAGTCTCCACAGCCGAAGCGCTGTGTCTCTTTTCAGCTGGCGATAAACCTTTCCTCGATCCTTTGCGGACTTGTTAAACTGTTCCTGATCAGAATAAAAAACGCTCACGCTAATACACAAGCACCCGTGTCTCGCCAAAGCTGACAAATAAACAGACGGACAAGCCGCACTGCACGTGTGAACAGGGGAATGAGCGAGCGAGCGGGGATAGGGCGCCTCCTGCGCTTAAAAGCTTTCAGCACCTGGTATTCCCAGGCGGTCTCCCATCCAAGTACTAACCAGGCCCATCCCTGTTTAGCTTCCGAGATCAGACGAGATCAGGCGTGCTCAAGGGGATGTGGCCGTAAGCGAGAGCAAGGCTCGCTGGCACCCTTCTTATTGAGAGGACAGCTCCGTCACCTCTTTTACGACGCTGCTTTTTTTCCCTTGCGTTTTTCTCTTCTTCCCACGTTCTCTCTCTTCACTGCCTTCGTCCCCGCTCTATTTCACTTCAGCCTTTCACTCTTGCTTCCTTCCAATGAGGACGGAGCTGCGGGAGAAAGGGCGCTATAGAGGATCGCTGTGGAGAGCTGCTGCTGTGCTTTGACATCTGAGCTCTGTGGAAAACGATCTCAATACAATTCTGAAAAACGCGACTCTCCGAACGCCAGCCGAACAAGTCTCCACAGCCGAAGCGCTGTGTCTCTTTTCAGCTGGCGATAAACCTTTCCTCGATCCTTTGCGGACTTGTAAAACTGTTCATGATCAGAATAAAAAACGCTCACGCTAATACACAAGCACCCGCGTCTCGCCAAAGCTGACAAATAAACAGACGGACAAGCCGCACTGCACGTGTGAACAGGGGAATGAGCGAGCGAGCGGGGATAGGGCGCCTCCTGCGCTTAAAAGCTTACAGCACCTGGTATTCCCAGGCGGTCTCCCATCCAAGTACTAACAAGGCCCATCCCTGTTTAGCTTCCGAGATCAGACGAGATCAGGCGTGCTCAAGGGGTTGTGGCCGTAAGAGAGAGCAAGGCTCGCTGGCACCCTTCTTATTAAGAGGACAGCTCCGTCACCTCTTTTACGACGCTGCTTTTTTTCCCTTGCGTTTTTCTCTTCTTCCCACGTTCTCTCTCTTCACTGCCTTCGTCCCCGCTCTATATCACTTCAGCCTTTCACTCTTGCTTCCTTCCAATGAGGACGGAGCTGCGGGAGAAAGGGGGCTATAGAGGATCGCTGTGGAGAGCTGCTGCTGTGCTTTGACATCTGAGCTCTGTGGAAAACGATCTCAATACAATTCTGAAAAACGCGACCCTCCGAACGCCAGCCGAACAAGTCTCCACAGCCGAAGCGCTGTGTCTCTTTTCAGCTGGCGATAAACCTTTCTTCGATCTCTTGCGGACTTGTAAAACTGTTCCTGATCAGAATAAAAAACGCTCACGCTAATACACAAGCACCCGCGTCTCGCCAAAGCTGACAAATAAACAGACGGACAAGCCGCACTGCACGTGTGAACAGGGGAATGAGCGAGCGATCGGGGATAGGGCGCCTCCTGCGCTTAAAGGCTTACAGCACCTGGTATTCCCAGGCGGTCTCCCATCCAAGTACTAACCAGGCCCATCCCTATTTAGCTTCCGAGATCAGACGAGATCAGGCGTGCTCAAGGGGGTGTGGCCGAAAGCAAGAGCAAGGCTCGCTGGCACCCTTCTTATTGAGAGGACAGCTCCATCACCTCTTTTACAACGCTGCTTTTTTTCCCTTGCGTTTTTCTCTTCTTCCCACGTTCTCTCTCTTCACTGCCTTCATCCCCGCTCTATTTCACTTCAGCCTTTCACTCTTGCTTCCTTCCAATGAGGACGGAGCTGCGGGAGAAAGGGCGCTATAGAGGATCGCTGTGGAGAGCTGCTGCTGTGCTTTGACATCTGAGCTCTGTTGAAAATGATCTCAATACAATTCTGAAAAACGCGACTCTCCGAACGCCAGCCGAACAAGTCTCCACAGCCGAAGCGCTGTGTCTCTTTTCAGCTGGCGATAAACCTTTCCTCGATCCTTTGCGGACTTGTTAAACTGTTCCTGATCAGAATAAAAAACGCTCACGCTAATACACAAGCACCCGTGTCTCGCCAAAGCTGACAAATAAACAGACGGACAAGCCGCACTGCACGTGTGAACAGGGGAATGAGCGAGCGAGCGGGGATAGGGCGCCTCCTGCGCTTAAAAGCTTACAGCACCTGGTATTCCCAGGCGGTCTCCCATCCAAGTACTACCAGGGCCATCCCTGTTTAGCTTCCGAGATCAGACGAGATCAGGCGTGCTCAAGGGGTTGTGGCCGTAAGCGAGAGCAAGGCTCGCTGGCACCCTTCTTATTGAGAGGACAGCTCCGTCACCTCTTTTACGACGCTGCTCTTTTTCCCTTGCGTTTTTCTCTTCTTCCCACGTTCTCTCTCTTCACTGCCTTCGTCCCCGCTCTATTTCACTTCAGCCTTTCACTCTTGCTTCCTTCCAATGAGGACGGAGCTGCGGGAGAAAGGGCGCTATAGAGGATCGCTGTGGAGAGCTGCTGCTGTGCTTTGACATCTGAGCTCTGTGGAAAACGATCTCAATACAATTCTGAAAAACGCGACCCTCCGAACGCCAGCCGAACAAGTCTCCACAGCCGAAGCGCTGTGTCTCTTTTCAGCTGGCGATAAACCTTTCCTCGATCCTTTGCGGACTTGTTAAACTGTTCATGATCAGAATAAAAAACGCTCACGCTAATACACAAGCACCCGCGTCTCGCCAACGCTGACAAATAAACAGACGGACAAGCCGCACTGCACGTGTGAACAGGGGAATGAGCGAGCGAGCGGGGATAGGGCGCCTCCTGCGCTTAAAAGCTTACAGCACCTGGTATTCCCAGGCGGTCTCCCATCCAAGTACTAACCAGACCCATCCCTGTTTAGCTTCCGAGATCAGACGAAATCAGGCGTGCTCAAGGGGGTGTGGCCGTAAGCGAGAGCAAGGCTCGCTGGCACCCTTCTTATTGAGAGGACAGCTCCGTCACCTCTTTTACGACGCTGCTTTTTTTCCCTTGCGTTTTTCTCTTCTTCCCACGTTCTCTCTCTTCACTGCCTTCGTCCCCGCTCTATTTCACTTCAGCCTTTCACTCTTGCTTCCTTCCAATGAGGACGGAGCTGCGGGAGAAAGGGCGCTATAGAGGATCGCTGTGGAGAGCTGCTGCTGTGCTTTGACATCTGAGTTCTGTGGAAAACGATCTCAATACAATTCTGAAAAACGCGACTCTCCGAACGCCAGCCGAACAAGTCTCCACAGCCGAAGCGCTGTGTCTCTTTTCAGCTGGCGATAAACCTTTCTTCGATCCTTTGCGGACTTTTAAAACTGTTCCTGATCAGAATAAAAAACGCTCACGCTAATACACAAGCACCCGTGTCTCGCCAAAGCTGACAAATAAACAGACGGACAAGCCGCACTGCACGTGTGAACAGGGGAATGAGCGAGCGAGCGGGGATAGGGCGCCTCCTGCGCTTAAAAGCTTTCAGCACCTGGTATTCCCAGGCGGTCTCCCATCCAAGTACTAACCAGGCCCATCCCTGTTTAGCTTCCGAGATCAGACGAGATCAGGCGTGCTCAAGGGGATGTGGCCGTAAGCGAGAGCAAGGCTCGCTGGCACCCTTCTTATTGAGAGGACAGCTCCGTCACCTCTTTTACGACGCTGCTTTTTTTCCCTTGCGTTTTTCTCTTCTTCCCACGTTCTCTCTCTTCACTGCCTTCGTCCCCGCTCTATTTCACTTCAGCCTTTCACTCTTGCTTCCTTCCAATGAGGACGGAGCTGCGGGAGAAAGGGCGCTATAGAGGATCGCTGTGGAGAGCTGCTGCTGTGCTTTGACATCTGAGCTCTGTGGAAAACGATCTCAATACAATTCTGAAAAACGCGACTCTCCGAACGCCAGCCGAACAAGTCTCCACAGCCGAAGCGCTGTGTCTCTTTTCAGCTGGCGATAAACCTTTCCTCGATCCTTTGCGGACTTGTAAAACTGTTCATGATCAGAATAAAAAACGCTCACGCTAATACACAAGCACCCGCGTCTCGCCAAAGCTGACAAATAAACAGACGGACAAGCCGCACTGCACGTGTGAACAGGGGAATGAGCGAGCGAGCGGGGATAGGGCGCCTCCTGCGCTTAAAAGCTTACAGCACCTGGTATTCCCAGGCGGTCTCCCATCCAAGTACTAACAAGGCCCATCCCTGTTTAGCTTCCGAGATCAGACGAGATCAGGCGTGCTCAAGGGGTTGTGGCCGTAAGAGAGAGCAAGGCTCGCTGGCACCCTTCTTATTAAGAGGACAGCTCCGTCACCTCTTTTACGACGCTGCTTTTTTTCCCTTGCGTTTTTCTCTTCTTCCCACTGTAGAGAAAAGTGGTTCAGGGACGCCAAATATGTAATCATAGTGGCTCTCTGAAGGCACCAGTTCTGTAGGGTTTGGGCATTTACTGAGACAATTATTAATTGTAGCAGTAAATCACAAAGTTGATTCTTTTGATGGCTTTAGAATCCAACCATGCGACATAACTCAAACAACGCGCACACACAGGTACTAATACACGAGGATACATTTATTAATACATAGAATATGCATATAAACCTAACAGATCTTATCGAGAGGGTTATCAGAATACAAAAGATATATATTCAATCAGTTGCAAAGAGTTACACATCAAGAGGAAATACGTTCAGTATATCATTCATTAAGACCGTTTCGTAAAGTGAACTTGGTTACAACTTCTACATTAGATACTCAAACAAGTACATAACTCTTAGGAATTAAATTGATATCAACTGGTTTGGATAACAATTGAATTCTCGAGCTGTAATGCATTGAAGTTGAATACTCATCCAATCTTTGGGGATTCAGATCTCCTGCGGGCACAAAGAAACAGTTGCAGGCTGTTGCTGTCCAATCCGCGCTCTCTGGCTCCGTGCCAGGCTGTGATGTGCGGCTTGCGACGGTGCGCTGCTGATGCTCACTGTTGGCATTAACTAGCAAAGTTTGTGCACAGGAGAAAAGATGACTGTGGGTCCCAGCAAGTCAGGAAGAGGACCAGTTCGTTTATGATGAAGAGCTAGTTCTGAATAGTGATTCAGCTTTCCACAGTTGCGACCTGTTCAGGAGGCCTGCTGCTGGTTACTCTCTGGCAACCTCCACTCTAGACTCTTAGAACAAAGGAAAGTTCTGGCACTCGGACACACTGGCCGTTCCGTGGTTGTCCGGGCTGAGTCTCAGGATGGTCAGGAGGCGCGCTGCGAGAATGTCCTGCCCTTGGGAGCCCTCTGCTCCTGGGCCGTCCTGCCCTTTAGAATCTTGTCTGAATCTTGTTGAATCTGAATCTCACAGGCTCTCTGTGTTGCCTGTTTTTACCTGGAGGAACTTCAGCTCATTGATTGGCTGAAAGTTCCATGGGCATCAGAGTCCCACGTGGGTTACTCGGCCCTACCAGTCCCTGATTGGTTGATCAAGGTGAGATATGAGTCACTTAGTCCTGACACCTAGGAATGCAATCCAGATGTCCAACTCGCACTCCCTAGACAGATAGGCACCAATGGATGACCATTGATCATGATAGCCAGGCTTAGCTAAGTGCATCCCCCTTTGGGAGCTGTCCTTGGACCTTAAATCACCTTGCATGAATGGTTTCTCTGTGGCTGCACCACAGAGATGAACAGAGAAATGAGGCCTAATTTGGGAAAGCTCAGAAACACTTAATTCTGCATTATTATTAAGCCTCACCGCTACATATCCCCCCTTTTTGAAGGCCACGAGGTCCCGAGGCATTGTTGCCTTCAAAACAAAACAGAGTTAAGTGATGTCCCTTGCCATTAGAACATTAACCTTAAATGTCCACATTACTCCTCGAGAATTCATACTGGAACCAGCATTGGATACAAACAGGATGAATAACATCTGGAGTATGTATAAACACGGTAGGAGACATTATCTAAGTCTAGGAATTACACATGAGGAAGTTCACTGTCAATATCTGATACCTCTGTGGTAGATATTTGGGAAGAAGTAACTTCCTTTCTTTTGGCATGCTACCTTTGACTCATTCATGCTACCCAGAGTACATCTTGATGTGAGAGTACATCATTCAGAGTACACTGTCAGTCATGATCCAGCTACCTGGCAGTAGTGTTACAATAACAACAGTTCCTGTTCCCAGCCCCCCGATAAACCACAACACCTGTGTTGGGTATCTGCTAGGGTGATTTGGAGGTTTGTTCCATTAAAGCAAACTAACTACCTGTACCTCTTCAGGGCTTACTGTTTCTTGGATTTCTATCAAATTCCTTAGTGTGGCACCTGAAGGCATCCATGACCTCAAGTTTGGTCTTATATTGTCTGGTTCCAGACCGTACAGTGTTAAGTTACCATGCTGTACTATGGCCTCCTCGGGAACTTGCAAGGAAACTGTTTGATTAGGTAGCTGCATTGCGGTAGCTGTATCTTGCCCGTCACAAGTCATAGTGTCAGTTAAATGTGGTGTGCTGACCAGCCATTTACTTCCCACCTGCTCTTCATGGGGTTCATTAACCTTCCTCTGCTCGTTAGTAGCTTTACACCCTTCATTGGTGAATCGTTTAGACACAGCCAATGGATAGCTTTGGTAGCCATACCCATCTCAAGATTTGGAACCGAATTCAATCTTGGATTGCCTTCTGGGTGAGCTATGAGCGATGGGGTTAATGTCACACACTCCTCTACTGAGAAGAGTGGAATCAAGTGGGTTGGGATTTGTGCCGTGGTTAGACTGGCTACAGTGGCACTAAACTCCCTTAACAGGTCTTGTGTCAACATTCTGGCCTGTTGCACACAAGCATAAACCCACTGTATAACACCAACAATCATGTCCACTGTTTGGGGAATAAGGTTTAACCCTGTTGCATAGGAAGTTGCCTGTAGGGTTTTCCCTAAGCTTTCCAACTTTTGCTGCTGTTGATACAGTCTGTCACTACCCTCTGGCATCTCTGACACCTGCCTTCTTGGGGCAGTCAGGGTGAGAGTGCCAGTAGCACACAAACCTACCAGAAAAAGCAAACGTGCAACAGTGGCGGCAGCAATCAGTCCTCCCAAAAGTCTTTTCGGGTGGCTGATCCCAGTCATCTCCTTCTGAGTGACTGTTGCCTTTCTAAGCTGGCGCAGCATGTACATGGTGTCTTCCTCAGTATGCCATGTGGCATCTTGGGCACCAACCTCCTGGAAATCTGGGGAGATCTGACGCAGCGGCTGATGCTGCTCCTCCTTTTCCAGGGCATCTGCTTTTTCGATTTGTTCATGCCTGTGCTCTAGGAACCCTGCAGGGGGCGGTGCAGCGGTGGAGCATGCCTGACCCTCAGCTGAGTGGTCATCTGGAGCACCTGAGTGATCTGGGATTGTTACCCCATTCTCACTGTTCAGGTCCACCCTGCACACTTCCTGATTGAGGAATCCTTCTATCGGCATGTTTACAATCGTTCGCTGGGCTTGGGTGTAGGACACCTGCTCGCTCCCCCTTTCCCTCGCTAGGGGTTCAGGGAGCTGCCCCAGCACTGGGATAGCTAGTTCACTGTCTTTGAACTCACTATCACTCACCAGGCCCATGTCAGTGCAGGCGGGGATTCTGACACCTCTCTTTGCGATGTCCTGCACTGGCAGGTGGGTGACTTGACCATCCAGCTCCAGTCTGGCTGAACCACTGTTGGTCAGACTCAGACTGACAGACTGAGCTGGTGGCTGTAAGAAAACCGGCTCGGCTTTCATTCCCTGTCCCTTCTGGGGGACTGGGTGTGTTGGCAACCCTGCCGTTGAGGCAGGAACAATCAGGTCAGTCTCGCTCACTACCTGGTAGTTGTGAGAAATAATGTTACCTGACTGCAGGTTCCCTGGGTCAAAGCAGAGGGAATCGGCATCTGGGATCAGGTGTGTCCACAGCGCAGTAGTCTCAGCGTCCAGCTGGACCTCCTGTCTAACCTGTGAATGTTGCACTAGGGGCACCTGGCGGTGGCCCTGTGACAGCTGCTCAAGCAGATCCTCACTAATAGAGGACCTCTCAGGGCTAAGGGTGAGGGCTACATCACCAACCTGCTCTCCTGCCATCTGGATCCCTTCCACCACTGCAGGGTGGTGGTCCTGACCCCTCTTGGGTGCCAGGGTGCACAGGGAAAGCTCCTTTTCATCGCCAGGTGGGGAGATCTGCTCCTCTTTAGGGATGTAAAAGGTGTGTGCTTTACCTGGTGGATCAGGCGGCTGCTCGGAGCAGCGCTCCTGTGGCAGGGAGGCTGTTGGGACCTCAGCCGGGACAGGACTTCCCTGTATATCCGGGGAACAAGGAAATATTTTTATTTCTTGTCCAGAGGGAACAGAAGGAATCTCCGCATAGGCTTCTGTGTTCGGTGGGCACTGTGTGAGCACAGTCTGCCTCTTGGCCCCCCTTTCCTTCTGTACAGAAGGCTTAGGAGCCTTGACCTGTTTCCACACCTTGCCTTTCTGGTGATTCACCAAAGGTTCCTCTCTGAGTCGCATGCCCTTTCCTTTTTCTACCCGTTTGAGCTTGCCGTGTGACATCAAACACCTTTCAACCTCAGTGTCAATCAGTGTCTCACTGGGTAAGACATCTCCCATGGCAGCCTTGAAGTAAAAGCTTCTTGCTTTTCCTCTGCGTTTTACTGCCTGCTCTGTGACTTCAGGGGTGGAGTCAGCACTCGCTTGGGAGTGGCTGACCTCATCCAGGCAGGAACTCTTCCGCTCAATCAGATAGACTGAGGGAGGGAGAGGGGGCGGGTCTCCGCCTCCTCCAGTGGAGAGTATCAGCTCATTCACGCTTCCGGCAGCCTTGGGGAGCAGTTGTCCCTGTCCTAATAAAGCTTGTTCAAGCCTGGCCAGGCGGGCGGCTACTGAATCCTTTTGTTCAGCTTTTTCTAGCCCTTTCCCTCCCCCGGTGTTCTCATGGCACTTAGGACGCTGGGTGCGGTCCTGTGTGAGTGCTTTGGAACGGGGCTTAGCCAGCTCAGGAGCCTGTGCTCCTTCGAGCAGGGGGGAATTAACCCTGCTGGCTCTGACGGCGAACGCAGTCGCTTTAGCAACTTTTTGCTCAGAGCGACTTTGGACATCATACTCCCAGGCTTTCTGCACGAATCTCTTGATATCAGTCATTTTCATGGTCTGTGCATCTGTATGCATTAAGATCATCTTTCTGACTGACGGGTGGAGATTCGCAATGAATAAACCCTTGAAATGTGTGTTCTCTTCGCAACCCTCATCATTTCGCCCTGCAAAATAAGTTCGTCTAAGTCTCTCGTAATATTTGCGAGGGGACTCTGCTCTCTCGTGCTTAATGTTAAGAGCGGCGGCTATCGCAGCGGTCGGGTCAATAAACGCACTGTATTCTTCGATAAGTGCTTGACAAAGCTGCTCAAAGTCATTACAGACTTCTTTCATCTGCCTAGCCATCCACTCATGTACAGCTCTGCTGGTAGTTTTTCTAACCAGAAACACTTTCTCCTGTTCTGTGGCGTTTGGCAGGTACTGCAGGTTATACCTGAGGTCTTGAATATAACTCTCGATATTATTCTCTGACACTGCGGGGTCAAATCTCTCTATGTCCTTCGCTAGCTCTCTCAGAGAATGGAGATTTATTCTCCTAGCTTCTCCGCTGACGGAGATATGGAAGAGATCGTGGTCAGACCTGTCGCTGCTAGAGAGAGTGCTTAATAGCGACTCGAATTCAGACCTTTTAGCAACCATCGTTAAACTTAAAGAGTATTACTTTTAAGTATGAAATCACAGTTTTACCACAGAAAACCACAAGATCAAGTATGCAATCAACCCGGTAGATCGCAAAAGATCACAAAACAATCAAGCACTGCTTAAAGAGCAAGGGGAACTTTTTTTTCTTTCGGCTTTCAGCACACTGTATTGTCGTGTATGAAACCCGCGGCGTTTTATATTGAATTATTCCGCTTGGTTGACTCATTTCAGTCTTGCCACGCCCACCCAGGGACGCCAAAATAAATGTAGAGAAAAGTGGTTCAGGGACGCCAAATATGTAATCATAGTGGCTCTCTGAAGGCACCAGTTCTGTAGGGTTTGGGCATTTACTGAGACAATTATTAATTGTAGCAGTAAATCACAAAGTTGATTCTTTTGATGGCTTTAGAATCCAACCATGCGACATAACTCAAACAACGCGCACACACAGGTACTAATACACGAGGATACATTTATTAATACATAGAATATGCATATAAACCTAACAGATCTTATCGAGAGGGTTATCAGAATACAAAAGATATATATTCAATCAGTTGCAAAGAGTTACACATCAAGAGGAAATACGTTCAGTATATCATTCATTAAGACCGTTTCGTAAAGTGAACTTGGTTACAACTTCTACATTAGATACTCAAACAAGTACATAACTCTTAGGAATTAAATTGATATCAACTGGTTTGGATAACAATTGAATTCTCGAGCTGTAATGCATTGAAGTTGAATACTCATCCAATCTTTGGGGATTCAGATCTCCTGCGGGCACAAAGAAACAGTTGCAGGCTGTTGCTGTCCAATCCGCGCTCTCTGGCTCCGTGCCAGGCTGTGATGTGCGGCTTGCGACGGTGCGCTGCTGATGCTCACTGTTGGCATTAACTAGCAAAGTTTGTGCACAGGAGAAAAGATGACTGTGGGTCCCAGCAAGTCAGGAAGAGGACCAGTTCGTTTATGATGAAGAGCTAGTTCTGAATAGTGATTCAGCTTTCCACAGTTGCGACCTGTTCAGGAGGCCTGCTGCTGGTTACTCTCTGGCAACCTCCACTCTAGACTCTTAGAACAAAGGAAAGTTCTGGCACTCGGACACACTGGCCGTTCCGTGGTTGTCCGGGCTGAGTCTCAGGATGGTCAGGAGGCGCGCTGCGAGAATGTCCTGCCCTTGGGAGCCCTCTGCTCCTGGGCCGTCCTGCCCTTTAGAATCTTGTCTGAATCTTGTTGAATCTGAATCTCACAGGCTCTCTGTGTTGCCTGTTTTTACCTGGAGGAACTTCAGCTCATTGATTGGCTGAAAGTTCCATGGGCATCAGAGTCCCACGTGGGTTACTCGGCCCTACCAGTCCCTGATTGGTTGATCAAGGTGAGATATGAGTCACTTAGTCCTGACACCTAGGAATGCAATCCAGATGTCCAACTCGCACTCCCTAGACAGATAGGCACCAATGGATGACCATTGATCATGATAGCCAGGCTTAGCTAAGTGCATCCCCCTTTGGGAGCTGTCCTTGGACCTTAAATCACCTTGCATGAATGGTTTCTCTGTGGCTGCACCACAGAGATGAACAGAGAAATGAGGCCTAATTTGGGAAAGCTCAGAAACACTTAATTCTGCATTATTATTAAGCCTCACCGCTACACCACGTTCTCTCTCTTCACTGCCTTCGTCCCCGCTCTATTTCACTTCAGCCTTTCACTCTTGCTTCCTTCCAATGAGGACGGAGCTGCGGGAGAAAGGGCGCTATAGAGGATCGCTGTGGAGAGCTGCTGCTGTGCTTTGACATCTGAGCTCTGTGGAAAACGATCTCAATACAATTCTGAAAAACGCGACTCTCCGAACGCCAGCCGAACAAGTCTCCACAGCCGAAGCGCTGTGTCTCTTTTCAGCTGGCGATAAACCTTTCCTCGATCCTTTGCGGACTTGTAAAACTGTTCCTGATCAGAATAAAAAACGCTCACGCTAATACACAAGCACCCGTGTCTCGCCAAAGCTGACAAATAAACAGACGGACAAGCCGCACTGCACGTGTGAACAGGGGAATGAGCCAGCGAGCGGGGATAGGGCGCCTCCTGCGTTTAAGAGCTTACAGCACCTGGTACTCCCAGGCGGTCTCCCATCCAAGTACTAACCAGGCCCATCCCTGTTTAGCTTCCAAGATCAGATGAGATCAGGCGTGCTCAAGGGGGTGTTGCCGTAAGCGAGAGCAAGGCTCGCTGGCACCCTTCTTATTGAGAGGACAGCTCCGTCACCTCTTTTACGACGCTGCTTTTTTTCTCTTGCGTTTTTCTCTTCTTCCCACGTTCTCTCTCTTCACTGCCTTCGTCCCCGCTCTATTTCACTTCAGCCTTTCACTTTTGCTTCCTTCCAATGAGGACGGAGCTGCGGGAGAAAGGGCGCTATAGAGGATCGCTGTGGAGAGCTGCTGCTGTGCTTTGACATCTGAGCTCTGTGGAAAACGATCTCAATACAATTCTGAAAAACGCGACTCTCCGAACGCCAGCCGAACAAGTCTCCACAGCCGAAGCGCTGTGTCTCTTTTCAGCTGGCGATAAACCTTTCCTCGATCCGTTGCGGACTTGTTAAACTGTTCCTGATCAGAACAAAAAAACGCTCACGCTAATACACAAGCACCCGTGTCTCGCCAAAGCTGACAAATAAACAGACGGACAAGCCGCACTGCACGTGTGAACAGGGGAATGAGCGAGCGAGCGGGGATAGGGCGCCTCCTGCGCTTAAAAGCTTACAGCACCTGGTATTTCCAGGCGGTCTCCAATCCAAGTACTAACCAGGCCCATCCCTGTTTAGCTTCCGAGATCAGATGAGATCAGGCGTGCTCAAGGGGGTGTGGCCGTAAGCGAGAGCAAGGCTCGCTGGCACCCTTCTTATTGAGAGGACAGCTCCGTCACCTCTTTTACGACGCTGCTTTTTTTCCCTTGCGTTTTTCTCTTCTTCCCACGTTCTCTCTCTTCACTGCCTTCGTCCCCGCTCTATTTCACTTCAGCCTTACACTCTTGCTTCCTTCCAATGAGGACGGAGCTGCGGGAGAAAGGGCGCTATAGAGGATCGCTGTGGAGAGCTGCTGCTGTGCTTTGACATCTGAGCTCTGTGGAAAACGATCTCAATACAATTCTGAGAAACGCGACTCTCCGAACGCCAGCCGAACAAGTCTCCACAGCCGAAGCGCTGTGTCTCTTTTCAGCTGGCGATAAACCTTTCCTCGATCCTTTGCGGACTTGTAAAACTGTTCCTGATCAGAATAAAAAACGCTCACGCTAATACACAAGCACCCGTGTCTCGCCAAAGCTGACAAATAAACAGACGGACAAGCCGCACTGCACGTGTGAACAGGGGAATGAGCGAGCGAGCGGGGATAGGGCGCCTCCTGCGCTTAAAAGCTTACAGCACCTGGTATTCCCAGGCGGTCTCCCATCCAAGTACTAACCAGGCCCATCCCTGTTTAGCTTCCGAGATCAGATGAGATCAGGCGTGCTCAAGGGGGTGTGGCCGTAAGCGAGATCAAGGCTCGCTGGCACCCTTCTTATTGAGAGGACAGCTCCGTCACCTCTTTTACGACGCTGCTTTTTTTCCCTTGCGTTTCTCTCTTCTTCCCACGTTCTCTCTCTTCACTGCCTTCGTCCCCGCTCTATTTCACTTCAGCCTTTCACTCTTGCTTCCTTCCAATGAGGACGGAGCTGCGGGAGAAAGGGCGCTATAGATGATCGCTGTGGAGAGCTGCTGCTGTGCTTTGACATCTGAGCTCTGTGGAAAACGATCTCAATACAATTCTGAAAAACGCGACTCTCCGAACGCCAGCCGAACAAGTCTCCACAGCCGAAGCGCTGTGTCTCTTTTCAGCTGGCGATAAACCTTTCCTCGATCCTTTGCGGACTTGTAAAACTGTTCCTGATCAGAATAAAAAACGCTCACGCTAATACACAAGCACCCGTGTCTCGCCAAAGCTGAGAAATAAACAGACGGACAAGCCGCACTGCACGTGTGAACAGGGGAATGAGCGAGCGAGCGGGGATAGGGCGCCTCCTGCGCTTAAAAGCTTACAGCACCTGGTATTCCCAGGCGGTCTCCCATCCAAGTACTAACCAGGCCCATCCCTGTTTAGCTTCCGAGATCAGACGAGATCAGGCGTGCTCAAGGGGGTGTGGCCATAAGCGAGAGCAAGGCTCGCTGTCACCCTTCTTATTGAGAGGACAGCTCCGTCACCTCTTTTACGACGCTGCTTTTTTTCCCTTGCGTTTTTCTCTTCTTCCCACGTTCTCTCTCTTCACTGCCTTCGTTCCCGCTCCATTTCACTTCAGCCTTTCACTCTTGCTTCCTTCCAATGAGGACGGAGCTGCGGGAGAAAGGGCGCTATAGAGGATCGCTGTGGAGAGCTGCTGCTGTGCTTTGACATCTGAGCTCTGTGGAAAACGATCTCAATACAATTCTGAAAAACGCGACTCTCCGAACGCCAGCCGAACAAGTCTCCACAGCCGAAGCGCTGTGTCTCTTTTCAGCTGGCGATAAACCTTTCCTCGATCCTTTGCGGACTTGTAAAACTGTTCCTGATCAGAATAAAAAACGCTCACGCTAATACACAAGCACCCGTGTCTCGCCAAAGCTGACAAATAAACAGACGGACAAGCCGCACTGCACGTGTGAACAGGGGAATGAGCGAGCGAGCAGGGATAGGGCGCCTCCTGCGCTTAAAAGCTTACAGCACCTGGTATTCCCAGGCGGTCTCCCATCCAAGTACTAACCAGGCCCATCCCTGTTTAGCTTCCGAGATCAGATGAGATCAGGCGTGCTCAAGGGGGTGTGGCCGTAAGCGAGAGCAAGGCTCGCTGGCACCCTTCTTATTGAGAGGACAGCTCCGTCACCTCTTTTACGACGCTGCTTTTTTTCCCTTGCGTTTTTCTCTTCTTCCCACGTTCTCTCTCTTCACTGCCTTCGTCCCCGCTCTATTTCACTTCAGCCTTTCACTCTTGCTTCCTTCCAATGAGGACGGAGCTGCGGGAGAAAGGGCGCTATAGAGGATCGCTATGGAGAGCTGCTGCTGTGCTTTGACATCTGAGCTCTGTGGAAAACGATCTCAATACAATTCTGAAAAACGCGACTCTCCGAACGCCAGCCGAACAAGTCTCCACAGCCGAAGCGCTGTGTCTCTTTTCAGCTGGCGATAAACCTTTCCTCGATCCTTTGCGGACTTGTTAAACTGTTCATGATCAGAATAAAAAACGCTCACGCTAATACACTAGCACCCGTGTCTCGCCAAAGCTGACAAATAAACAGATGGACAAGCCGCACTGCACGTGTGAACAGGGGAATGAGCGAGCGAGCGGGGATAGGGCGCCTCCTGCGCTTAAAAGCTTACAGCACCTGGTATTCCCAGGCGGTCTCCCATCCAAGTACTAACCAGGCCCATCCCTGTTTAGCTTCCGAGATCAGACGAGATCAGGCGTGCTCAAGGGGGTGTGGCCATAAGCGAGAGCAAGGCTCGCTGTCACCCTTCTTATTGAGAGGACAGCTCCGTCACCTCTTTTACGACGCTGCTTTTTTTCCCTTGCGTTTTTCTCTTCTTCCCACGTTCTCTCTCTTCACTGCCTTCGTTCCCGCTCCATTTCACTTCAGCCTTTCACTCTTCCTTCCTTCCAATGAGGACGGAGCTGCGGGAGAAAGGGCGCTATAGAGGATCGCTGTGGAGAGCTGCTACTGTGCTTTGACATCTGAGCTCTGTGGAAAACGATCTCAATACAATTCTGAAAAACGCGACTCTCCGAACGCCAGCCGAACAAGTCTCCACAGCCGAAGCGCTGTGTCTCTTTTCAGCTGGCGATAAACCTTTCCTCGATCCTTTGCGGACTTGTAAAACTGTTCCTGATCAGAATAAAAAACGCTCACGCTAATACACAAGCACCCGTGTCTCGCCAAAGCTGACAAATAAACAGACGGACAAGCCGCACTGCACGTGTGAACAGGGGAATGAGCGAGCGAGCGGGGATAGGGCGCCTCCTGCGCTTAAAAGCTTACAGCACCTGGTATTCCCAGGCGGTCTCCCATCCAAGTACTAACCAGGCCCATCTCTGTTTAGCTTCCAAGATCAGGCGTGCTCAAGGGGGTGTGGCCGTAAGCTAGACCAAAGCTCGCTGGCACCCTTCTTATTGAGAGGACAGCTCCGTCACCTCTTTTACGACGCTGCTTTTTTTCCCTTGCGTTTTTCTCTTCTTCCCACGTTCTCTCTCTTCACTGCCTTCGTCCCCGCTCTATTTCACTTCAGCCTTTCACTCTTGCTTCCTTCCAATGAGGACTGAGCTGCAGGAGAAAGGGCGCTATAGAGGATCGCTGTGGAGAGCTGCTGCTGTGCTTTGACATCTGAGCTCTGTGGAAAACGATCTCAATACAATTCTGAAAAACGCGACTCTCCGAACGCCAGCCGAACATGTCTCCACAGCCGAAGCGCTGTGTCTCTTTTCAGCTGGCGATAAACCTTTCTTCGATCCTTTGCGGACTTGTAAAACTGTTCCTGATCAGAATAAAAAACGCTCACGCTAATACACAAGCACCCGTGTCTCGCCAAAGCTGACAAATAAACAGACGGACAAGCCGCACTGCACGTGTGAACAGGGGAATGAGCGAGCGAGCGGGGATAGGGCGCCTCCTGCGCTTAAAAGCTAACAGCACCTGGTATTCCCAGGCGGTCTCCCATCCAAGTACTAACCAGGCCCATCCCTGTTTAGCTTCCGAGATCAGACGAGATCAGGCGTGCTCAAGGGGGTGTGGCCGTAAGCGAGAGCAAGGCTCGCTGGCACCCTTCTTATTGAGAGGACAGCTCCGTCACCTCTTTTATGACGCTGCTCTTTTTCCCTTGCGTTTTTCTCTTCTTCCCACGTTCTCTCTCTTCACTGCCTTCGTCCCTGCTCTATTTCACTTCAGCCTTTCACTCTTGCTTCCTTCCAATGAGGACGGAGCTGCGGGAGAAAGGGCGCTATAGAGGATCGCTGTGGAGAGCTGCTGCTGTGCTTTGACATCTGAGCTCTGTGGAAAACGATCTCAATACAATTCTGAAAAACGCGACTCTCCGAACGCCAGCCGAACAAGTCTCCACAGCCGATGCGCTGTGTCTCTTTTCAGCTGGCGATAAACCTTTCCTCGATTCTTTGCGGACTTGTTAAACTGTTCCTGATCAGAACAAAAAAACGCTCACGCTAATACACAAGCACCCGTGTCTCGCCAAAGCTGACAAATAAACAGACGGACAAGCCGCACTGCACATGTGAACAGGGGAATGAGCGAGCGAGCGGGGATAGGGCGCCTCCTGCGCTTAAAAGCTTACAGCACCTGGTATTTCCAGGCGGTCTCCAATCCAAGTACTAACCAGGCCCATCCCTGTTTAGCTTCCGAGATCAGACGAGATCAGGCGTGCTCAAGGGGGTGTGGCCGTAAGCGAGAGCAAGGCTCGCTGGCACCCTTCTTATTGAGAGGACAGCTCCGTCACCTCTTTTACGACGCTGCTTTTTTTCCCTTGCGTTTTTCTCTTCTTCCCACGTTCTCTCTCTTCACTGCCTTCGTCCCTGCTCTATTTCACTTCAGCCTTTCACTCTTGCTTCCTTCCAATGAGGACGGAGCTGCGGGAGAAAGGGCGCTATAGAGGATCGCTGTGGAGAGCTGCTGCTGTGCTTTGACATCTGAGCTCTGTGGAAAACGATCTCAATACAATTCTGAAAAACGCGACTCTCCGAACGCCAGCCGAACAAGTCTCCACAGCCGAAGCGCTGTGTCTCTTTTCAGCTGGCGATAAACCTTTCCTCGATCCTTTGCGGACTTGTAAAACTGTTCCTGATCAGAATAAAAAACGCTCACGCTAATACACAAGCACCCGTGTCTCGCCAAAGCTGACAAATAAACAGACGGACAAGCCGCACTGCACGTGTGAACAGGGGAATGAGCGAGCGAGCGGGGATAGGGCGCCTCCTGCGCTTAAAAGCTTACAGCACCTGGTATTTCCAGGCGGTCTCCAATCCAAGTACTAACCAGGCCCATCCCTGTTTAGCTTCCGAGATCAGACGAGATCAGGCGTGCTCAAGGGGGTGTGGCCGTAAGCGACACCAAGGCTCGCTGGCACCCTTCTTATTGAGAGGACAGCTCCGTCACCTCTTTTACGACGCTGCTTTTTTTCCCTTGCGTTTTTCTCTTCTTCCCACGTTCTCTCTCTTCACTGCCTTCGTCCCTGCTCTATTTCACTTCAGCCTTTCACTCTTGCTTCCTTCCAATGAGGACGGAGCTGCGGGAGAAAGGGCGCTATAGAGGATCGCTGTGGAGAGCTGCTGCTGTGCTTTGACATCTGAGCTCTGTGGAAAACGATCTCAATACAATTCTGAAAAACGCGACTCTCCGAACGCCAGCCGAACAAGTCTCCACAGCCGAAGCGCTGTGTCTCTTTTCAGCTGGCGATAAACCTTTCCTCGATCCTTTGCGGACTTGTAAAACTGTTCCTGATCAGAATAAAAAACGCTCACGCTAATACACAAGCACCCGTGTCTCGCCAAAGCTGACAAATAAACAGACGGACAAGCCGCACTGCACGTGTGAACAGGGGAATGAGCGAGCGAGCGGAGATAGGGCGCCTCCTGCGCTTAAAAGCTTACAGCACCTGGTATTCCCAGGCGGTCTCCCATCCAAGTACTAACCAGGCCCATCCCTGTTTAGCTTCCGAGATCAGACGAGATCAGGCGTGCTCAAGGGGGTGTGGCCATAAGCGAGAGCAAGGCTCGCTGGCACCCTTCTTATTGAGAGGACAGCTCCGTCACCTCTTTTACGACGCTGCTTTTTTCCCTTGCGTTTTTCTCTTCTTCCCACGTTCTCTCTCTTCACTGCCTTCGTCCCCGCTCTGTTTCACTTCAGCCTTTCACTCTTGCTTCCTTCCAATGAGGACGGAGCTGCGGGAGAAAGGGCGCTATAGAGGATCGCTGTGGAGAGCTGCTGCTGTGCTTTGACATCTGAGCTCTGTGGAAAACGATCTCAATACAATTCTTAAAAACGCGACTCTCCGAACGCCAGCCGAACAAGTCTCCACAGCCGAAGCGCTGTGTCTCTTTTCAGCTGGCGATAAACCTTTCCTCGATCCTTTGCGGACTTGTAAAACTGTTCCTGATCAGAATAAAAAACGCTCACGCTAATACACAAGCACCCGTGTCTCGCCAAAGCTGACAAATAAACAGACGGACAAGCCGCACTGCACGTGTGAACAGGGGAATGAGCGAGCGAGCGGGGATAGGGCGCCTCCTGCGCTTAAAAGCTTACAGCACCTGGTATTCCCAGGCGGTCTCCCATCCAAGTACTAACCAGGCCCATCCCTGTTTAGCTTCAGAGATCAGACGAGATCAGGCGTGCTCAAGGGGGTGTGGCCGTAAGCGAGAGCAAGGCTCGCTGGCACCCTTCTTATTGAGAGGACAGCTCCGTCACCTCTTTTATGACGCTGCTCTTTTTCCCTTGCGTTTTTCTCTTCTTCCCACGTTCTCTCTCTTCACTGCCTTCGTCCCCGCTCTATTTCACTTCAGCCTTTCACTCTTGCTTCCTTCCAATGAGGACGGAGCTGCGGGAGAAAGGGCGCTATAGAGGATCGCTGTGGAGAGCTGCTGCTGTGCTTTGACATCTGAGCTCTGTGGAAAACGATCTCAATACAATTCTGAAAAACGCGACCCTCCGAACGCCAGCCGAACAAGTCTCCACAGCCGAAGCGCTGTGTCACTTTTCAGCTGGCGATAAACCTTTCCTCGATCCTTTGCGGACTTGTAAAACTGTTCCTGATCAGAATAAAAAACGCTCACGCTAATACACAAGCACCCGTGTCTCGCCAAAGCTGACAAATAAACAGACGGACAAGCCGCACTGCACGTGTGAACAGGGGAATGAGCGAGCGAGCGGGGATAGGGCGCCTCCTGCGCTTAAAAGCTTACAGCACCTGGTATTCCCAGGCGGTCTCCCATCCAAGTACTAACCAGGCCCATCCCTGTTTAGCTTCCGAGATCAGACGAGATCAGGCGTGCTCAAGGGGGTGTGGCCGAAAGCGAGAGCAAGGCTCGCTGGCACCCTTCTTATTGAGAGGACAGCTCCGTCACCTCTTTTACGACGCTGCTCTATTTCCCTTGCGTTTTTCTCTTCTTCCCACGTTCTCTCTCTTCACTGCCTTCGTCCCCGCTCTATTTCACTTCAGCCTTTCACTCTTGCTTCCTTCCAATGAGGACGGAGCTGCGGGAGAAAGGGCGCTATAGAGGATCGCTGTGGAGAGCTGCTGCTGTGCTTTGACATCTGAGCTCTGTGGAAAACGATCTCAATACAATTCTGAAAAACGCGACTCTCCGAACGCCAGCCGAACATGTCTCCACAGCCAAAGCGCTGTGTCTCTTTTCAGCTGGCGATAAACCTTTCCTCGATCCTTTGCGGACTTGTAAAACTGTTCCTGATCAGAATAAAAAACGCTCACGCTAATACACAAGCACCCGTGTCTCGCCAAAGCTGACAAATAAACAGACGGACAAGCCGCACTGCACGTGTGAACAGGGGAATGAGCGAGCGAGCGGGGATAGGGCGCCTCCTGCGCTTAAAGGCTTACAGCACCTGGTATTCCCAGGCGGTCTCCCATCCAAGTACTAACCAAGCCCATCCCTGTTTAGCTTCCGAGATCAGCCGAGATCAGGCGTGCTCAAGTGGGTGTGGCCATAAGCGAGTGCA
This sequence comes from Lepisosteus oculatus, assembly GCF_040954835.1. Lineage (NCBI taxonomy): Eukaryota > Metazoa > Chordata > Actinopteri > Semionotiformes > Lepisosteidae > Lepisosteus > Lepisosteus oculatus. The sequence continues at coordinate 18,955,873 of NC_090709.1, read as the reverse complement.
AGGCTCGCTGGCACCCTTCTTATTGAGAGGACAGCTCCGTCACCTCTTTTACGACGCTGCTTTTTTTCCCTTGCGTTTTTCTCTTCTTCCCACGTTCTCTCTCTTCACTGCCTTCGTCCCCGCTCTATTTCACTTCAGCCTTTCACTCTTGCTTCCTTCCAATGAGGACGGAGCTGCGGGAGAAAGGGCGCTATAGAGGATCGCTGTGGAGAGCTGCTGCTGTGCTTTGACATCTGAGCTCTGTGGAAAACGATCTCAATACAATTCTGAGAAACGCGACTCTCCGAACGCCAGCCGAACAAGTCTCCACAGCCGAAGCGCTGTGTCTCTTTTCAGCTGGCGATAAACCTTTCCTCGATCCTTTGCGGACTTGTAAAACTGTTCCTGATCAGAATAAAAAACGCTCACGCTAATACACAAGCACCCGTGTCTCGCCAAAGCTGACAAATAAACAGACGGACAAGCCGCACTGCACGTGTGAACAGGGGAATGAGCGAGCGAGCGGGGATAGGGCGCCTCCTGCGCTTAAAAGCTTACAGCACCTGGTATTCCCAGGCGGTCTCCCATCCAAGTACTAACCAGGCCCATCCCTGTTTAGCTTCCGAGATCAGACGAGATCAGGCGTGCTCAAGGGGGTGTGGCCATAAGCGAGAGCAAGGCTCGCTGGCACCCTTCTTATTGAGAGGACAGCTCCGTCACCTCTTTTACGACGCTGCTTTTTTTCCCTTGCGTTTTTCTCTTCTTCCCACGTTCTCTCTCTTCACTGCCTTCGTCCCTGCTCTATTTCACTTCAGCCTTTCACTCTTGCTTCCTTCCAATGAGGACGGAGCTGCGGGAGAAAGGGCGCTATAGAGGATCGCTGTGGAGAGCTGCTGCTGTGCTTTGACATCTGAGCTCTGTGGAAAACGATCTCAATACAATTCTGAAAAACGCGACTCTCCGAACGCCAGCCGAACAAGTCTCCACAGCCGAAGCGCTGTGTCTCTTTTCAGCTGGCGATAAACCTTTCCTCGATCCTTTGCGGACTTGTAAAACTGTTCCTGATCAGAATAAAAAACGCTCACGCTAATACACAAGCACCCGTGTCTCGCCAAAGCTGACAAATAAACAGACGGACAAGCCGCACTGCACGTGTGAACAGGGGAATGAGCGAGCGAGCGGGGATAGGGCGCCTCCTTCGCTTAAAAGCTTACAGCACCTGGTATTCCCAGGCGGTCTCCCATCCAAGTACTAACTAGGTCTATCCCTGTTTAGCTTCCGAGATCAGACGAGATCAGGCGTGCTCAAGGGGGTGTGGCCGTAAGCAAGAGCAAGGCTCGCTGGCACCCTTCTTATTGAGAGGACAGCTCCGTCACCTCTTTTATGACGCTGCTCTTTTTCCCTTGCGTTTTTCTCTTCTTCCCACGTTCTCTCTCTTCACTGCCTTCGTCCCCGCTCTATTTCACTTCAGCCTTTCACTCTTGCTTCCTTCCAATGAGGACGGAGCTGCGGGAGAAAGGGCGCTATAGAGGATCGCTGTGGAGAGCTGCTGCTGTGCTTTGACATCTGAGCTCTGTGGAAAACGATCTCAATACAATTCTGAAAAACGCGACTCTCCGAACGCCAGCCGAACATGTCTCCACAGCCAAAGCGCTGTGTCTCTTTTCAGCTGGCGATAAACCTTTCCTCGATCCTTTGCGGACTTGTAAAACTGTTCCTGATCAGAATAAAAAACGCTCACGCTAATACACAAGCACCCGTGTCTCGCCAAAGCTGACAAATAAACAGACGGACAAGCCGCACTGCACGTGTGAACAGGGGAATGAGCGAGCGACCGGGGATAGGGCGCCTCCTGCGCTTAAAAGCTTACAGCACCTGGTATTCCCAGGCGGTCTCCCATCCAAGTACTAACCAGGCCCATCCCTGTTTAGCTTCCGAGATCAGACGAGATCAGGCGTGCTCAAGGGGGTGTGGCCATAAGCGAGAGCAAGGCTCGCTGGCACCCTTCTTATTGAGAGGACAGCTCTGTCACCTCTTTTACGACGCTGCTTTTTTTCCCTTGCGTTTTTCTCTTCTTCCCACGTTCTCTCTCTTCACTGCCTTCGTTCCCGCTCCATTTCACTTCAGCCTTTCACTCTTGCTTCCTTCCAATGAGGACGGAGCTGCGGGAGAAAGGGCGCTATAGAGGATCGCTGTGGAGAGCTGCTGCTGTGCTTTGACATCTGAGCTCTGTGGAAAACGATCTCAATACAATTCTGAAAAACGCGACTCTCCGAACGCCAGCCGAACAAGTCTCCACAGCCGAAGCGCTGTGTCTCTTTTCAGCTGGCGATAAACCTTTCCTCGATCCTTTGCGGACTTGTAAAACTGTTCCTGATCAGAATAAAAAACGCTCACGCTAATACACAAGCACCCGTGTCTCGCCAAAGCTGACAAATAAACAGACGGACAAGCCGCACTGCACGTGTGAACAGGGGAATGAGCGAGCGAGCGGGGATAGGGCGCCTCCTGCGCTTAAAAGCTTACAGCACCTGGTATTCCCAGGCGGTCTCCCATCCAAGTACTAACCAGGCCCATCCCTGTTTAGCTTCCGAGACCAGATGAGATCAGGCGTGCTCAAGGGGGTGTGGCCGTAAGCGAGAGCAAGGCTCGCTGGCACCCTTCTTATTGAGAGGACAGCTCCGTCACCTCTTTTACGACGCTGCTTTTTTTCCCTTGCGTTTTTCTCTTCTTCCCACGTTCTCTCTCTTCACTGCCTTCGTCCCCGCTCTATTTCACTTCAGCCTTTCACTCTTGCTTCCTTCCAATGAGGACGGAGCTGCGGGAGAAAGGGCGCTATAGATGATCGCTGTGGAGAGCTGCTGCTGTGCTTTGACATCTGAGCTCTGTGGAAAACGATCTCAATACAATTCTGAAAAACGCGACTCTCCGAACGCCAGCCGAACAAGTCTCCACAGCCGAAGCGCTGTGTCTCTTTTCAGCTGGCGATAAACCTTTCCTCGATCCTTTGCGGACTTGTAAAACTGTTCCTGATCAGAATAAAAAACGCTCACGCTAATACACAAGCACCCGTGTCTCGCCAAAGCTGACAAATAAACAGACGGACAAGCCGCACTGCACGTGTGAACAGGGGAATGAGCGAGCGACCGGGGATAGGGCGCCTCCTGCGCTTAAAAGCTTACAGCACCTGGTATTCCCAGGCGGTCTCCCATCCAAGTACTAACCAGGCCCATCCCTGTTTAGCTTCCGAGATCAGAGAGATCAGGTGTGCTCAAGGGGGTGTGGCCGTAAGCGAGAGCAAAGCTCGCTGGCACCCTTCTTATTGAGAGGACAGCTCCGTCACCTCTTTTACGACGCTGCTTTTTTTCTCTTGCGTTTTTCTCTTCTTCCCACGTTCTCTCTCTTCACTGCCTTCGTCCCCGCTCTATTTCACTTCAGCCTTTCACTCTTGCTTCCTTCCAATGAGGACGGAGCTGCGGGAGAAAGGGCGCTATAGAGGATCGCTGTGGAGAGCTGCTGCTGTGCTTTGACATCTGAGCTCTGTGGAAAACGATCTCAATACAATTCTGAAAAACGCGACTCTCCGAACGCCAGCCGAACAAGTCTCCACAGCCGAACCGCTGTGTCTCTTTTCAGCTGGCGATAAACCTTTCCTCGATCCTTTGCGGACTTGTAAAACTGTTCCTGATCAGAATAAAAAACGCTCACGCTAATACACAAGCACCCGTGTCTCGCCAAAGCTGACAAATAAAGAGACGGACAAGCCGCACTGCACGTGTGAACAGGGGAATGAGCGAGCGAGCGGGGATAGGGCGCCACCTGCGCTTAAAAGCTTACAGCACCTGGTATTCCCAGGCGGTCTCCCATCCAAGTACTAACCAGGCCCATCCCTGTTTAGATTCTGAGATCAGACGAGATCAGGCGTGCTCAAGGGGGTGTGGCCGTAAGCGAGAGCAAGGCTCGCTGGCACCCTTCTTAATGAGAGGACAGCTCCGTCACCTCTTTTACGACGCTGCTCTTTTTCCCTTGCGTTTTTCTCTTCTTCCCACGTTCTCTCTCTTCACTGCCTTCGTCCCCGCTCTATTTCACTTCAGCCTTTCACTCTTGCTTCCTTCCAATGAGGACGGAGCTGCGGGAGAAAGGGCGCTATAGAGGATCGCTGTGGAGAGCTGCTGCTGTGCTTTGACATCTGAGCTCTGTGGAAAACGATCTCAATACAATTCTGAAAAACGCGACTCTCCGAACGCCAGCCGAACAAGTCTCCACAGCCGAAGCGCTGTGTCTCTTTTCAGCTGGCGATAAACCTTTCCTCGATCCTTTGCGGACTTGTAAAACTGTTCCTGATCAGAATAAAAAACGCTCACGCTAATACACAAGCACCCGTGTCTCGCCAAAGCTGACAAATAAACAGACGGACAAGCCGCACTGCACGTGTGAACAGGGGAATGAGCGAGCGAGCGGGGATAGGGCGCCTCCTGCGCTTAAAAGCTTACAGCACCTGGTATTCCCAGGCGGTCTCCAATCCAAGTACTAACCAGGCCCATCCCTGTTTAGCTTCCGAGATCAGAGAGATCAGGTGTGCTCAAAGGGGGTGTGGCCGTAAGCGAGAGCAAAGCTCGCTGGCACCCTTCTTATTGAGAGGACAGCTCCGTCACCTCTTTTACGACGCTGCTTTTTTTCTCTTGCGTTTTTCTCTTCTTCCCACGTTCTCTCTCTTCACTGCCTTCGTCCCCGCTCTATTTCACTTCAGCCTTTCACTCTTGCTTCCTTCCAATGATAACGGAGCTGCGGGAGAAAGGGCGCTATAGAGGATCGCTGTGGAGAGCTGCTGCTGTGCTTTGACATCTGAGCTCTGTGGAAAACGATCTCAATACAATTCTGAAAAACGGGACTCTCCGAACGCCAGCCGAACAAGTCTCCACAGCCGAAGCGCTGTGTCTCTTTTCAGCTGGCGATAAACCTTTCCTCGATCCTTTGCGGACTTGTAAAACTGTTCCTGATCAGAATAAAAAACGCTCACGCTAATACACAAGCACCCGTGTCTCGCCAAAGCTGACAAATAAAGAGACGGACAAGCCGCACTGCACGTGTGAACAGGGGAATGAGCGAGCGAGCGGGGATAGGGCGCCACCTGCGCTTAAAAGCTTA
>NC_090709.1:18935746-18945746 GCF_040954835.1 Lepisosteus oculatus | reverse complement strand
AAGTCTCCACAGCCGAAGCGCTGTGTCTCTATTCAGCTGGCGATAAACCTTCCCTCGATTCTTTGCGGACTTGTTAAACTGTTCCTGATCAGAATAAAAAACGCTCACGCTAATACACAAGCACCCGTGTCTCGACAAAGCTGACAAATAAACAGACGGACAAGCCGCACTGCACGTGTGAATAGGGGAATGAGCGAGCGAGCGGGGATAGGGCGCCTCCTGCGCTTAAAAGTTTACAGCACCTGGTATTCCCAGGCGGTCTCCCATCCAAGTACTAACCAGGCCCATCCCTGTTTAGCTTCCGAGATCAGACGAGATCAGGCGTGCTCAAGGGGGTGTGGCCGTAAGCGAGAGCAAGGCTCGCTGGCACCCTTCTTATTGAGAGGACAGCTCCGTCACCTCTTTTACGACGCTGCTTTTTTTCCCTTGCGTTTTTCTCTTCTTCCCACGTTCTCTCTCTTCACTGCCTTCGTCCCCGCTCTATTTCACTTCAGCCTTTCACTCTTGCTTCCTTCCAATGAGGACGGAGCTGCGGGAGAAAGGGCGCTATAGAGGATCGCTGTGGAGAGCTGCTGCTGTGCTTTGACATCTGAGCTCTGTGGAAAACGATCTCAATACAATTCTGAAAAACGCGACTCTCCGAACGCCAGCCGAACAAGTCTCCACAGCCGAAGCGCTGTGTCTCTTTTCAGCTGGCGATAAATCTTTCCTCGATCCTTTGCGGACTTGTTAAACTGTTCCTGATCAGAATAAAAAACGCTCACGCTAATACACAAGCACCCGTGTCTCGCCAAAGCTGACAAATAAACAGACGGACAAGCCGCACTGCACGTGTGAACAGGGGAATGAGCGAGCGAGCGGGGATAGGGCGCCTCCTGCGCTTAAAAGCTTACAGCACCTGGTATTCCCAGGCGGTCTCCCATCCAAGTACTAACCAGGCCCATCCCTGTTTAGCTTCCGAGATCAGACGAGATCAGGCGTGCTCAAGGGGGTGTGGCCGTAAGCGAGAGCAAGGCTCGCTGGCACCCTTCTTATTGAGAGGACAGCTCCGTCACCTCTTTTACGACGCTGCTTTTTTTCCCTTGCGTTTTTCTCTTCTTCCCACGTTCTCTCTCTTCACTGCCTTCGTCCCCGCTCTATTTCACTTCAGCCTTTCACTCTTGCTTCCTTCCAATGAGGACGGAGCTGCGGGAGAAAGGGCGCTATAGAGGATCGCTGTGGAGAGCTGCTGCTGTGCTTTGACATCTGAGCTCTGTGGAAAACGATCTCAATACAATTCTGAAAAACGCGACTCTCCGAACGCCAGCCGAACAAGTCTCCACAGCCGAAGCGCTGTGTCTCTTTTCAGCTGGCGATAAATCTTTCCTCGATCCTTTGCGGACTTGTTAAACTGTTCCTGATCAGAATAAAAAACGCTCACGCTAATACACAAGCACCCGTGTCTCGCCAAAGCTGACAAATAAACAGACGGACAAGCCGCACTGCACGTGTGAACAGGGGAATGAGCGAGCGAGCGGGGATAGGGCGCCTCCTGCGCTTAAAAGCTTACAGCACCTGGTATTCCCAGGCGGTCTCCCATCCAAGTACTAACCAGGCCCATCCCTGTTTAGCTTCCGAGATCAGACGAGATCAGGCGTGCTCAAGGGGGTGTGGCCGTAAGCGAGAGCAAGGCTCGCTGGCACCCTTCTTATTGAGAGGACAGCTCCGTCACCTCTTTTACGACGCTGCTTTTTTTCCCTTGCGTTTTTCTCTTCTTCCCACGTTCTCTCTCTTCACTGCCTTCGTCCCCGCTCTATTTCACTTCAGCCTTTCACTCTTGCTTCCTTCCAATGAGGACGGAGCTGCGGGAGAAAGGGCGCTATAGAGGATCGCTGTGGAGAGCTGCTGCTGTGCTTTGACATCTGAGCTCTGTGGAAAACGATCTCAATACAATTCTGAAAAACGCGACTCTCCGAACGCCAGCCGAACAAGTCTCCACAGCCGAAGCGCTGTGTCTCTTTTCAGCTGGCGATAAACCTTTCCTCGATCCTTTGCGGACTTGTTAAACTGTTCCTGATCAGAATAAAAAACGCTCACGCTAATACACAAGCACCCGTGTCTCGCCAAAGCTGACAAATAAACAGACGGACAAGCCGCACTGCACGTATGAACAGGGGAATGAGCGAGCGAGCGGGGATAGGGCGCCTCCTGCGCTTAAAAGCTTACAGCACCTGGTATTCCCAGGCGGTCTCCCATCCAAGTACTAACCAGGCCCATCCCTGTTTAGCTTCCGAGATCAGACGAGACCAGGCGTGCTCAAGGGGGTGTGGCCGTAAACGAGAGCAAGGCTCGCTGGCACCCTTCTTATTGAGAGGACATCTCCGTCACCTCTTTTACGACGCTGCTTTTTTTCCCTTGCGTTTTTCTCTTCTTCCCACGTTCTCTCTCTTCACTGCCTTCATCCCCGCTCTATTTCACTTCAGCCTTTCACTCTTGCTTCCTTCCAATGAGGACGGAGCTGCGGGAGAAAGGGCGCTATAGAGGATCGCTGTGGAGAGCTGCTGCTGTGCTTTGACATCTGAGCTCTGAGGAAAACGATCTCAATACAATTCTGAGAAACGCGACTCTCCGAACGCCAGCCGAACAAGTCTCCACAGCCGAAGCGCTGTGTCTCTTTTCAGCTGGCGATAAACCTTTCCTCGATCCTTTGCGGACTTGTAAAACTGTTCCTGATCAGAATAAAAAACGCTCACGCTAATACACAAGCACCCGTGTCTCGCCAAAGCTGACAAATAAAGAGACGGACAAGCCGCACTGCACGTGTGAACAGGGGAATGAGCGAGCGAGCGGGGATAGGGCGCCTCCTGCGCTTAAAAGCTTACAGCACCTGGTATTCCCAGGCGGTCTCCCATCCAAGTACTAACCAGGCCCATCCCTGTTTAGCTTCCGAGATCAGACGAGATCAGGCGTGCTCAAGGGGGTGTGGCCGTAAGCGAGAGCAAGGTTCGCTGGCACCCTTCTTATTGAGAGGACAGCTCCGTCACCTCTTTTTCGACGCTGCTCTTTTTCCCTTGCGTTTTTCTCTTCTTCCCACGTTCTCTCTCTTCACTGCCTTCGTCCCTGCTCTATTTCACTTCAGCCTTTCACTCTTGCTTCCTTCCAATGAGGACGGAGCTGCGGGAGAAAGGGCGCTATAGAGGATCGCTGTGGAGAGCTGCTGCTGTGCTTTGACATCTGAGCTCTGTGGAAAACGATCTCAATACAATTCTGAAAAACGCGACTCTCCGAACGCCAGCCGAACAAGTCTCCACAGCCGAAGCGCTGTGTCTCTTTTCAGTTGGCGATAAACCTTTCCTCGATCCTTTGCGGACTTGTAAAACTGTTCCTGATCAGAATAAAAAACGCTCACGCTAATACACAAGCACCCGTGTCTCGCCAAAGCTGAGAAATAAACAGACGGACAAGCCGCACTGCACGTGTGAACAGGGGAATGAGCGAGCGAGCGGGGATAGGGCGCCTCCTGCGCATAAAAGCTTACAGCACCTGGTATTCCCAGGCGGTCTCCCATCCAAGTACTAACCAGGCCCATCCCTGTTTAGCTTCCAAGATCAGATGAGATCAGGCGTGGTCAAGGGGGTGTGGCCGTAAGCGAGAGCAAGGCTCGCTGGCACCCTTCTTATTGAGAGGACAGCTCCGTCACCTCTTTTACGACGCTGCTTTTTTTCCCTTGCGTTTTTCTCTTCTTCCCACGTTCTCTCTCTTCACTGCCTTCGTCCCCGCTCTATTTCACTTCAGCCTTTCACTCTTGCTTCCTTCCAATGAGGACGGAGCTGCGGGAGAAAGGGCGCTATAGAGGATCGCTGTGGAGAGCTGCTGCTGTGCTTTGACATCTGAGCTCTGTGGAAAACGATCTCAATACAATTCTGAAAAACGCGACTCTCCGAACGCCAGCCGAACAAGTCTCCACAGCCGAAGCGCTGTGTCTCTTTTCAGCTGGCGATAAACCTTTCCTCGATCCTTTGCGGACTTGTTAAACTGTTCCTGATCAGAATAAAAAACGCTCACGCTAATACACAAGCACCCGTGTCTCGCCAAAGCTGACAAATAAACAGACGGACAAGCCGCACTGCACGTGTGAACAGGGGAATGAGCGAGCGAGCGGGGATAGGGCGCCTCCTGCGCTTAAAAGCTTACAGCACCTGGTATTCCCAGGCGGTCTCTTATCCAAGTACTAACCAGGCCCATCCCTGTTTAGCTTCAGAGATCAGACAAGATCAGGCGTGCTCAAGGGGGTGTGGCCGTAAGCGAGAGCAAGGCTCGCTGGCACCCTTCTTATTGAGAGGACAGCTCTGTCACCTCTTTTACGACGCTGCTTTTTTCCCTTGCGTTTTTCTCTTCTTTCCACGTTCTCTCTCTTCACTGCCTTCGTCCCCGCTCTATTTCACTTCAGCCTTTCACTCTTGCTTCCTTCCAATGAGGACGGAGCTGCGGGAGAAAGGGCGCTATAGAGGATCGCTGTGGAGAGCTGCTGCTGTGCTTTGACATCTGAGCTCTGTGGAAAACGATCTCAATACAATTCTGAAAAACGCGACTCTCCGAACCCCAGCCGAACAAGTCTCCACAGCCGAAGCGCTGTGTCTCTTTTCAGCTGGCGATAAACCTTTCCTCGATCCTTTGCGGACTTGTTAAACTGTTCCTGATCAGAATAAAAAACGCTCACGCTAATACACAAGCACCCGTGTCTCGCCAAAGCTGACAAATAAACAGACGGACAAGCCGCACTGCACGTGTGAACAGGGGAATGAGCGAGCGAGCGGGGATAGGACGCCTCCTGTGCTTAAAAGCTTACAGCACCTGGTATTCCCAGGCGGTCTCCCATCCAAGTACTAACCAGGCCCATCCCTGTTTAGCTTCCGAGATCAGACGAGATCAGGCGTGCTCAAGGGGGTGTGGCCGTAAGCGAGAGCGAGGCTCGCTGGCACCCTTCTTATTGAGAGGACAGCTCCGTCACCTCTTTTACGACGCTGCTTTTTTTCCCTTGCGTTTTTCTCTTCTTCCCACGTTCTCTCTCTTCACTGCCTTCGTCCCCGCTCTATTTCACTTCAGCCTTTCACTCTTGCTTCCTTCCAATGAGGACGGAGCTGCGGGAGAAAGGGCGCTATAGAAAATCGCTGTGGAGAGCTGCTGCTGTGCTTTGACATCTGAGCTCTGTGGAAAACGATCTCAATACAATTCTGAAAAACGCGACTCTCCGAACGCCAGCCGAACAAGTCTCCACAGCCGAAGCGCTGTGTCTCTTTTCAGCTGGCGATAAACCTTTCCTCGATCCTTTGCTGACTTGTAAAACTGTTCCTGATCAGAATAAAAAAAGCTCACGCTAATACACAAGCACCCGTGTCTCGCCAAAGCTGACAAATAAACAGACGGACAAGCCGCACTGCACGTGTGAACAGGGGAATGAGCGAGCGAGCGGGGATAGGGCGCCTCCTGCGTTTAAAAGCTTACAGCACCTGGTAGTCCCAGGCGGTCTCCCATCCAAGTACTAACCAGGCCCATCCCTGTTTAGCTTCCGAGATCAGACAAGATCAGGTGTGCTCAAGGGGGTGTGGCCGTAAGCGAGAGCGAGGCTCGCTGGCACCCTTCTTATTGAGAGGACAGCTCCGTCACCTCTTTTACGACGCTGCTTTTTTTCCCTTGCGTTTTTCTCTTCTTCCCACGTTCTCTCTCTTCACTGCCTTCGTCCCCGCTCTATTTCACTTCAGCCTTTCACTCTTGCTTCCTTCCAATGAGGACGGAGCTGCGGGAGAAAGGGCGCTATAGAGGATCGCTGTGGAGAGCTGCTGCTGTGCTTTGACATCTGAGCTCTGTGGAAAACGATCTCAATACAATTCTGAAAAACGCGACTCTCCGAACGCCAGCCGAACAAGTCTCCACAGCCGAAGCGCTGTGTCTCTTTTCAGCTGGCGATAAACCTTTCCTCGATCCTTTGCGGACTTGTAAAAATGTTCATGATCAGAATAAAAAACGCTCACGCTAATACACAAGCACCCGCGTCTCGCCAAAGCTGACAAATAAACAGACGGACAAGGCGCACTGCACGTGTGAACAGGGGAATGAGCGAGCGAGCGGGGATAGGGCGCCTCCTGCGCTTAAAAGCTTACAGCACCTGGTATTCCCAGGTGGTCTCCCATCCAAGTACTAACCAGGCCCATCCCTGTTTAGCTTCCGAGATCAGACGAGATCAGGCGTGCTCAAGGGGCTGTGGCCGTAAGCGAGAGCAAGGCTCGCTGGCACCCTTCTTATTGAGAGGACAGCTCCGTCACCTCTTTTACGACGCTGCTCTTTTTCCCTTGCGTTTTTCTCTTCTTCCCACGTTCTTTCTCTTCACTGCCTTCGTCCCCGCTCTATTTCACTTCAGCCTTTCCCTCTTGCTTCCTTCCAATGAGGACGGAGCTGCGGGAGAAAGGGCGCTATAGAGGATCGCTGTGGAGAGCTGCTGCTGTGCTTTGACATCTGAGCTCTGTGGAAAACGATCTCAATACAATTCTGAAAAACGCGACTCTCCGAACGCCAGCCGAACAAGTCTCCACAGCCGAAGCGCTGTGTCTCTTTTCAGCTGGCGATAAACCTTTCTTCGATCTTTTGCGGACTTGTAAAACTGTTCCTGATCAGAATAAAAAACGCTCACGCTAATACACAAGCACCCGCGTCTCGCCAAAGCTGACAAATAAACAGACGGACAAGCCGCACTGCACGTGTGAACAGGGGAATGAGCGAGCGAGCAGGGATAGGGCGCCTCCTGCGCTTAAAGGCTTACAGCACCTGGTATTCCCAGGCGGTCTCCCATCCAAGTACTAACCAGGCCCATCCCTGTTTAGCTTCCGAGATCAGATGAGATCAGGCGTGCTCAAGGGGGTGTGGCCGTAAGCGAGAGCAAGGCTCGCTGGCACCCTTCTTATTGAGAGGACAGCTCCGTCACCTCTTTTACGACGCTGCTTTTTTTCCCTTGCGTTTTTCTCTTCTTCCCACGTTCTCTCTCTTCACTGCCTTCGTCCCCGCTCTATTTCACTTCAGCCTTTCACTCTTGCTTCCTTCCAATGAGGACGGAGCTGCGGGAGAAAGGGCGCTATAGAGGATCGCTGTGGAGAGCTGCTGCTGTGCTTTGACATCTGAGCTCTGTGGAAAACGATCTCAATACAATTCTGAAAAACGCGACTCTCCGAACGCCAGCCGAACAAGTCTCCACAGCCGAAGCGCTGTGTCTCTTTTCAGCTGGCGATAAACCTTTCCTCGATCCTTTGCGGACTTGTAAAACTGTTCCTGATCAGAATAAAAAACGCTCACGCTAATACACAAGCACCCGTGTCTCGCCAAAGCTGACAAATAAACAGACGGACAAGCCGCACTGCACGTGTGAACAGGGGAATGAGCGAGCGAGCAGGGATAGGGCGCCTCCTGCGCTTAAAAGCTTACAGCACCTGGTATTCCCAGGCGGTCTCCCATCCAAGTACTAACCAGGCCCATCCCTGTTTAGCTTCCGAGATCAGACGAGATCAGGCGTGCTCAAGGGGGTGTGGCCATAAGCAAGAGCAAGGTTCGCTGGCACCCTTCTTATTGAGAGGACAGCTCCGTCACCTCTTTTACGACGCTGCTTTTTTTCCTTTGCGTTTTTCTCTTCTTCCCACGTTCTCTCTCTTCACTGCCTTCGTCCCCGCTCTATTTCACTTCAGCCTTTCACTCTTGCTTCCTTCCAATGAGGACGGAGCTGCGGGAGAAAGGGCGCTATAGAGGATCGCTGTGGAGAGCTGCTGCTGTGCTTTAACATCTGAGCTCTGTGGAAAACGATCTCAATACAATTCTGAAAAACGCGACTCTCCGAACGCCAGCCGAACAAGTCTCCACAGCCGAAGCGCTGTGTCTCTTTTCAGCTGGCGATAAACCTTTCCTCGATCCTTTGCGGACTTGTAAAACTGTTCCTGATCAGAATAAAAAACGCTCACGCTAATACACAAGCACCCGTGTCTCGCCAAAGCTGACAAATAAACAGACGGACAAGCCGCACTGCACGTGTGAACAGGGGAATGAGCGAGCGAGCGGGGATAGGGCGCCTCCTGCGCTTAAAAGCTTACAGCATCTGGTATTCCCAGGCGGTCTCCCATCCAAGTCTAACCAGGCCCATCCCTATTTAGCTTCCGAGATCAGACGAGATCAGGCGTGCTCAAGGGGGTGTGGCCGCAAGGAAGAGCAAGGCTCGCTGGCACCCTTCTTATTGAGAGGACAGCTCCATCACCTCTTTTACAACGCTGCTTTTTTTCCCTTGCGTTTTTCTCTTCTTCCCACGTTCTCTCTCTTCACTGCCTTCATCCCCGCTCTATTTCACTTCAGCCTTTCACTCTTGCTTCCTTCCAATGAGGACGGAGCTGCGGGAGAAAGGGCGCTATAGAGGATCGCTGTGGAGAGCTGCTGCTGTGCTTTGACATCTGAGCTCTGTTGAAAACGATCTCAATACAATTCTGAAAAACGCGACTCTCCGAACGCCAGCCGAACAAGTCTCCACAGCCGAAGCGCTGTGTCTCTTTTCAGCTGGCGATAAACCTTTCCTCGATCCTTTGCGGACTTGTTAAACTGTTCCTGATCAGAATAAAAAACGCTCACGCTAATACACAAGCACCCGTGTCTCGCCAAAGCTGACAAATAAACAGACGGACAAGCCGCACTGCACGTGTGAACAGGGGAATGAGCGAGCGAGCGGGGATAGGGCGCCTCCTGCGCTTAAAAGCTTACAGCACCTGGTACTCCCAGGCGGTCTCCCATCCAAGTACTAACCAGGCCCATCCCTGTTTAGCTTCCGAGATCAGACGAGATCAGGCGTGCTCAAGGGGGTGTGGCCGTAAGCGAGAGCAAGGCTCGCTGGCACCCTTCTTATTGAGAGGACAGCTCCGTCACCTCTTTTACGACGCTGCTTTTTTTCCCTTGCGTTTTTCTCTTCTTCCCACGTTCTCTCTCTTCACTGCCTTCGTCCCCGCTCTATTTCACTTCAGCCTTTCACTCTTGCTTCCTTCCAATGAGGACGGAGCTGCGGGAGAAAAGGCGCTATAGAGGACCGCTGTGGAGAGCTGCTGCTGTGCTTTGACATCTGAGCTCTGTGGAAAACGATCTCAATACAATTCTGAAAAACGCGACTCTCCGAACGCCAGCCGAACAAGTCTCCACAGCCGAAGCGCTGTGTCTCTTTTCAGCTGGCGATAAACCTTTCCTTGATCCTTTGCGGACTTGTTAAACTGTTCCTGATCAGAATAAAAAACGCTCACGCTAATACACAAGCACCCGTGTCTCGCCAAAGCTGAAAAATAAACAGACAGACAAGCCGCACTGCACGTGTGAACAGGGGAATGAGCCAGCGAGCGGGGATAGGGCGCCTCCTGCGCTTAAAAGCTTACAGCACCTGGTATTCCCAGGCGGTCTCCCATCCAAGTACTAACCAGGCCCATCCCTGTTTAGCTTCCGAAATCAGACGAAATCAGGCGTGCTCAAGGGGGTGTGGCCGTAAGCGAAAGCAAGGCTCGCTGGCACCCTTCTTATTGAGAGGACAGCTCCGTCACCTCTTTTACGACGCTGCTTTTTTCCCTTGCGTTTTTCTCTTTTTTCCACGTTCTCTCTCTTCACTGCCTTCATCCCCGCTCTATTTCACTTCAGCCTTTCACTCTTGCTTCCTTCCAATGAGGACGGAGCTGCGGGAGAAAGGGCGCTATAGAGGATCGCTGTGGAGAGCTGCTGCTGTGCTTTGACATCTGAGCTCTGTTGAAAACGATCTCAATACAATTCTGAAAAACGCGACTCTCCGAACGCCAGCCGAACAAGTCTCCACAGCCGAAGCGCTGTGTCTCTTTTCAGCTGGCGATAAACCTTTCCTCGATCCTTTGCGGACTTGTTAAACTGTTCCTGATCAGAATAAAAAACGCTCACGCTAATACACAAGCACCCGTGTCTCGCCAAAGCTGACAAATAAACAGACGGACAA
>NC_090709.1:18883246-18930746 GCF_040954835.1 Lepisosteus oculatus | reverse complement strand
TGCTGCTGTGCTTTGACATCTGAGCTCTGTGGAAAACGATCTCAATACAATTCTGAAAAACGCGACTCTCCGAACGCCAGCCGAACAAGTCTCCACAGCCGAAGCGCTGTGTCTCTTTTCAGCTGGCGATAAACCTTTCCTCGATCCTTTGCGGACTTGTAAAACTGTTCCTGATCAGAATTAAAAAACGCTCACTCTAATACACAAGCACCCGTGTCTCGCCAAAGCTGACAAATAAACAGACGGACAAGCCGCACTGCACGTGTGAACAGGGGAATGAGCGAGCGAGCGGGGATAGGGCGCCTCCTGCGCTTAAAAGCTTACAGCACCTGGTATTCCCAGGCGGTCTCCCATCCAAGTACTAACCAGGCCCATCCCCGTTTAGCTTCCGAGATCAGACGAGATCAGGCGTGCTCAAGGGGGTGTGGCCATAAGCGAGAGCAAGGCTAGCTGGCACCCTTCTTATTGAGAGGACAGCTCCGTCACCTCTTTTACGACGCTGCTTTTTTTCCCTTGCGTTTTTCTCTTCTTCCCACGTTCTCTCTCTTCACTGCCTTCGTCCCCGCTCTATTTCACTTCAGCCTTTCACTCTTGCTTCCTTCCAATGAGGACGGAGCTGCGGGAGAAAGGGCGCTATAGAGGATCGCTGTGGAGAGCTGCTGCTGTGCTTTGACATCTGAGCTCTGTGGAAAACGATCTCAATACAATTCTGAAAAACGCGACTCTCCGAACGCCAGCCGAACATGTCTCCACAGCCGAAGCGCTGTGTCTCTTTTCAGCTGGCGATAAACCTTTCCTCGATCCTTTGCGGACTTGTAAAACTGTTCCTGATCAGAATAAAAAACGCTCACGCTAATACACAAGCACCCGTGTCTCGCCAAAGCTGACAAATAAACAGACGGACAAGCCGCACTGCACGTGTGAACAGGGGAATGAGCGAGCGAGCGGGGATAGGGCGCCTCCTGCGCTTAAAAGCTTACAGCACCTGGTATTCCCAGGCGGTCTCCCATCCAAGTACTAACCAGGCCCATCCCTGTTTAGCTTCCGAAATCAGATGAGATCAGGCGTGCTCAAGGGGGTGTGGCTGTAAGAGAGAGCAAGGCTCGCTGGCACCCTTCTTATTGAGAGGACAGCTCCGTCACCTCTTTTACGACGCTGCTTTTTTTCCCTTGCGTTTTTCTCTTCTTCCCACGTTCTCTCTCTTCACTGCCTTCGTCCCCGCTCTATTTCACTTCAGCCTTTCACTCTTGCTTCCTTCCAATGAGGACGGAGCTGCGGGAGAAAGGGCGCTATAGAGGATCGCTGTGGAGAGCTGCTGCTGTGCTTTGACATCTGAGCTCTGTGGAAAACGATCTCAATACAATTCTGAAAAACGCGACTCTCCGAACGCCAGCCGAACAAGTCTCCACAGCCGAAGCGCTGTGTCTCTTTTCAGCTGGCGATAAACCTTTCCTCGATCCTTTGCGGACTTGTAAAACTGTTCCTGATCAGAATAAAAAACGCTCACGCTAATACACAAGCACCCGTGTCTCGCCAAAGCTGACAAATAAACAGACGGACAAGCCGCACTGCACGTGTGAACAGGGGGATGAGCGAGCGAGCGGGGATAGGGCGCCTCCTGCGCTTAAAAGCTTACAGCACCTGGTATTCCCAGGCGGTCTCCCATCCAAGTACTAACCAGGCCCATCCCTGTTTAGCTTCCGAGATCAGACGAGATCAGGCGTGCTCAAGGGGGTGTGGCCGTAAGCGAGAGCAAGGCTCGCTGGCACCCTTCTTATTGAGAGGACAGCTCCGTCACCTCTTTTACGACGCTGCTCTTTTTCCCTTGCGTTTTTCTCTTCTTCCCACGTTCTCTCTCTTCACTGCCTTCGTCCCCGCTCTATTTCACTTCAGCCTTTCACTCTTGCTTCCTTCCAATGAGGATGGAGCTGCGGGAGAAAGGGCGCTATAGAGGATCGCTGTGGAGAGCTGCTGCTGTGCTTTGACATCTGAGCTCTGTTGAAAACGATCTCAATACAATTCTGAAAAACGCGACTCTCCGAACGCCAGCCGAACAAGTCTCCCCAGCCGAAGCGCTGTGTCTCTTTTCAGCTGGCGATAGACCTATCCTCGATCCTTTGCGGACTTGTTAAACTGTTCATGATCAGAATAAAAAACGCTCACGCTAATACACAAGCACCCGTGTCTCGCCAAAGCTGACAAATAAACAGACGGACAAGCCGCACTGCACGTGTGAACAGGGGAATGAGCGAGCGAGCGGGGATAGGGCGCCTCCTGTGCTTAAAAGCGTACAGCACCTGGTATTCACAGGCGGTCTCCCATCCAAGTACTAACCAGGCCCATCCCTGTTTAGCTTCCGAGATCAGACGAGATCAGGCGTGCTCAAGGGGGTGTGGCCATAAGCGAGAGCAAGGCTCGCTGTCACCCTTCTTATTGAGAGGACAGCTCCGTCACCTCTTTTACGACGCTGCTTTTTTTCCCTTGCGTTTTTCTCTTCTTCCCACGTTCTCTCTCTTCACTGCCTTCGTCCCCGCTCTATTTCACTTCAGCCTTTCACTCTTGCTTCCTTCCAATGAGGACGGAGCTGCGGGAGAAAGGGCGCTATAGAGGATCGCTGTGGAGAGCTGCTGCTGTGCTTTGACATCTGAGCTCTGTGGAAAACGATCTCAATACAATTCTGAAAAACGCGACTCTCCGAACGCCAGCCGAACAAGTCTCCACAGCCGAAGCGCTGTGTCTCTTTTCAGCTGGCGATAAACCTTTCCTCGATCCTTTGCGGACTTGTTAAACTGTTCCTGATCAGAATAAAAAACGCTCACGCTAATACACAAGCACCCGTGTCTCGCCAAAGCTGACAAATAAACAGACGGACAAGCCGCACTGCACGTGTGAACAGGGGAATGAGCGAGCGAGCGGGGATAGGGCGCCTCCTGCGCTTAAAAGCTTACAGCACCTGGTATTCCCAGGCGGTCTCCCATCCAAGTACTTACCAGGCCCATCCCTGTTTAGCTTCCGAGATCAGACGAGATCAGGCGTGCTCAAGGGGGTGTGGCCGTAAGCGAGAGCAAGGCTCGCTGGCACCCTTCTTATTGAGAGGACAGCTCCGTCACCTCTTTTACGACGCTGCTCTTTTTCCCTTGCGTTTTTCTCTTCTTCCCACGTTCTCTCTCTTCACTGCCTTCGTCCCCGCTCTATTTCACTTCAGCCTTTCACTCTTGCTTCCTTCCAATGAGGACGGAGCTGCGGGAGAAAGGGCACTATAGAGGATCGCTGTGGAGAGCTGCTGCTGTGCTTTGACATCTGAGCTCTGTTGAAAACGATCTCAATACAATTCTGAAAAACGCGACTCTCCGAACGCCAGCCGAACAAGTCTCCCCAGCCGAAGCGCTGTGTCTCTTTTCAGCTGGCGATAAACCTTTCCTCGATCCTTTGCGGACTTGTTAAACTGTTCATGATCAGAATAAAAAACGCTCACGCTAATACACAAGCACCCGTGTCTCGCCAAAGCTGACAAATAAACAGACGGACAAGCCGCACTGCACGTGTGAACAGGGGAATGAGCGAGCGAGCGGGGATAGGGCGCCTCCTGTGCTTAAAAGCTTACAGCACCTGGTATTCCCAGGCGGTCTCCCATCCAAGTACTAACCAGGCCCATCCCTGTTTAGCTTCCGAGATCAGACGAGATCAGGCGTGCTCAAGGGGGTGTGGCCGTAAGCAAGAGCAAGGCTCGCTGACACCCTTCTTATTGAGAGGACAGCTCCGTCACCTCTTTTACGACGCTGCTTTTTTTCCCTTGCGTTTTTCTCTTCTTCCCACGTTCTCTCTCTTCACTGCCTTCGTCCCCGCTCTATTTCACTTCAGCCTTTCACTCTTGCTTCCTTCCAATGAGGACGGAGCTGCGGGAGAAAGGGCGCTATAGAAAATCGCTGTGGAGAGCTGCTGCTGTGCTTTGACATCTGAGCTCTGTGGAAAACGATCTCAATACAATTCTGAAAAACGCGACTCTCCGAACGCCAGCCGAACAAGTCTCCACAGCCGAAGCGCTGTGTCTCTTTTCAGCTGGCGATAAACCTTTCCTCGATCCTTTGCTGACTTGTAAAACTGTTCCTGATCAGAATAAAAAACGCTCACGCTAATACACAAGCACCCGTGTCTCGCCAAAGCTGACAAATAAACAGACGGACAAGCCGCACTGCACGTGTGAACAGGGGAATGAGCGAGCGAGCGGGGATAGGGCGCCTCCTGCGCTTAAAAGCGTACAGCACCTGGTATTCACAGGCGGTCTCCCATCCAAGTACTAACCAGGCCCATCCCTGTTTAGCTTCCGAGATCAGACGAGATCAGGCGTGCTCAAGGGGGTGTGGCCATAAGCGAGAGCAAGGCTCGCTGTCACCCTTCTTATTGAGAGGACAGCTCCGTCACCTCTTTTACGACGCTGCTTTTTTTCCCTTGCGTTTTTCTCTTCTTCCCACGTTCTCTCTCTTCACTGCCTTCGTCCCCGCTCTATTTCACTTCAGCCTTTCACTCTTGCTTCCTTCCAATGAGGACGGAGCTGCGGGAGAAAGGGCGCTATAGAGGATCGCTGTGGAGAGCTGCTGCTGTGCTTTGACATCTGAGCTCTGTGGAAAACGATCTCAATACAATTCTGAAAAACGCGACTCTCCGAACGCCAGCCGAACAAGTCTCCACAGCCGAAGCGCTGTGTCTCTTTTCAGCTGGCGATAAACCTTTCCTCAATCCTTTGCGGACTTGTAAAACTGTTCCTGATCAGAATAAAAAACGCTCACGCTAATACACAAGCACCCGTGTCTCGCCAAAGCTGACAAATAAACAGACGGACAAGCCGCACTGCACGTGTGAACAGGGGAATGAGCGAGCGAGCGGGGATAGGGCGCCTCCTGCGCTTAAAAGCTTACAGCACCTGGTATTCCCAGGCGGTCTCCCATCCAAGTACTAACCAGGCCCATCCCTGTTTAGCTTCCGAGACCAGACGAGATCAGGCGTGCTCAAGGGGGTGTGGCCGTAAGCAAGAGCAAGGCTCGCTGGCACCCTTCTTATTGAGAGGACAGCTCCGTCACCTCTTTTACGACGCTGCTTTTTTTCCCTTGCGTTTTTCTCTTCTTCCCACGTTCTCTCTCTTCACTGCCTTCGTCCCCGCTCTATTTCACTTCAGCCTTTCACTCTTGCTTCCTTCCAATGAGGACGGAGCTGCGGGAGAAAGGGCGCTATAGAAAATCGCTGTGGAGAGCTGCTGCTGTGCTTTGACATCTGAGCTCTGTGGAAAACGATCTCAATACAATTCTGAAAAACGCGACTCTCCGAACGCCAGCCGAACAAGTCTCCACAGCCGAAGCGCTGTGTCTCTTTTCAGCTGGCGATAAACCTATCCTCGATCCTTTGCGGACTTGTAAAACTGTTCCTGATCAGAATAAAAAACGCTCACGCTAATACACAAGCACCCGTGTCTCGCCAAAGCTGACAAATAAACAGACGGACAAGCCGCACTGCACGTGTGAACAGGGGAATGAGCGAGCGAGCGGGGATAGGGCGCCTCCTGCGCTTAAAAGCTTACAGCACCTGGTATTCACAGGCGGTCTCCCATCCAAGTACTAACCAGGCCCATCCCTGTTTAGCTTCCGAGATCAGACGAGATCAGGCGTGCTCAAGGGGGTGTGGCCGCAAGCGAGAGCAAGACTCGCTGGCACCCTTCTTATTGAGAGGACAGCTCCGTCACCTCTTTTACGACGCTGCTTTTTTTCCCTTGCGTTTTTCTCTTCTTCCCACGTTCTCTCTCTTCACTGCCTTCGTCCCCGCTCTATTTCACTTCAGCCTTTCACTCTTGCTTCCTTCCAATGAGGACGGAGCTGCGGGAGAAAGGGCGCTATAGAGGATCGCTGTGGAGAGCT
Source organism: Lepisosteus oculatus (assembly GCF_040954835.1). NCBI lineage: Eukaryota > Metazoa > Chordata > Actinopteri > Semionotiformes > Lepisosteidae > Lepisosteus > Lepisosteus oculatus. The sequence continues at coordinate 18,924,840 of NC_090709.1, read as the reverse complement.
GCTGCTGTGCTTTGACATCTGAGCTCTGTGGAAAACGATCGCAATACAATTCTGAAAAACGCGACTCTCCGAACGCCAGCCGAACAAGTCTCCACAGCCGAAGCGCTGTGTCTCTTTTCAGCTGGCGATAAACCTTTCCTCGATCCTTTGCGGACTTGTAAAACTGTTCCTGATCAGAATAAAAAACGCTCACGCTAATACACAAGCACCCGTGTCTCGCCAAAGCTGACAAATAAACAGACGGACAAGCCGCACTGCACGTGTGAACAGGGGAATGAGCGAGCGAGCGGGGATAGGGCGCCTCCTGCGCTTAAAAGCTTACAGCACCTGGTATTCCCAGGCGGTCTCCCATCCAAGTACTAACCAGGCCCATCCCTGTTTAGCTTCCGAGATCAGACGAGATCAGGCGTGCTCAAGGGGGTGTGGCCGTAAGCGAGAGCAAGGCTCGCTGGCACCCTTCTTATTGAGAGGACAGCTCCGTCACCTCTTTTACGACGCTGCTTTTTTTCCCTTGCGTTTTTCTCTTCTTCCCACGTTCTCTCTCTTCACTGCCTTCGTCCCCGCTCTATTTCACTTCAGCCTTTCACTCTTGCTTCCTTCCAATGAGGACGGAGCTGCGGGAGAAAGGGCGCTATAGAGGACCGCTGTGGAGAGCTGCTGCTGTGCTTTGACATCTGAGCTCTGTGGAAAATGATCTCAATACAATTCTGAAAAACGCGACTCTCCGAACGCCAGCCGAACAAGTCTCCACAGCCGAAGCGCTGTGTCTCTTTTCAGCTGGCGATAAACCTTTCCTCGATCCTTTGCGGACTTGTAAAACTGTTCCTGATTAGAATAAAAAACGCTCACGCTAATACACAAGCACCCGTGTCTCGCCAAAGCTGACAAATAAACAGATGGACAAGCCGCACTGCACGTGTGAACAGGGGAATGAGCGAGCGAGCGGGGATAGGGCGCCTCCTGCGCTTAAAAGCTTACAGCATCTGGTATTCCCAGGCGGTCTCCCATCCAAGTCTAACCAGGCCCATCCCTATTTAGCTTCCGAGATCAGACGAGATCAGGCGTGCTCAAGGGGGTGTGGCCGCAAGGAAGAGCAAGGCTCGCTGGCACCCTTCTTATTGAGAGGACAGCTCCATCACCTCTTTTACAACGCTGCTTTTTTTCCCTTGCGTTTTTCTCTTCTTCCCACGTTCTCTCTCTTCACTGCCTTCATCCCCGCTCTATTTCACTTCAGCCTTTCACTCTTGCTTCCTTCCAATGAGGACGGAGCTGCGGGAGAAAGGGCGCTATAGAGGATCGCTGTGGAGAGCTGCTGCTGTGCTTTGACATCTGAGCTCTGTTGAAAACGATCTCAATACAATTCTGAAAAACGCGACTCTCCGAACGCCAGCCGAACAAGTCTCCACAGCCGAAGCGCTGTGTCTCTTTTCAGCTGGCGATAAACCTTTCCTCGATCCTTTGCGGACTTGTTAAACTGTTCCTGATCAGAATAAAAAACGCTCACGCTAATACACAAGCACCCGTGTCTCGCCAAAGCTGACAAATAAACAGACGGACAAGCCGCACTGCACGTGTGAACAGGGGAATGAGCGAGCGAGCGGGGATAGGGCGCCTCCTGCGCTTAAAAGCTTACAGCACCTGGTACTCCCAGGCGGTCTCCCATCCAAGTACTAACCAGGCCCATCCCTGTTTAGCTTCCGAGATCAGACGAGATCAGGCGTGCTCAAGGGGGTGTGGCCGTAAGCGAGAGCAAGGCTCGCTGGCACCCTTCTTATTGAGAGGACAGCTCCGTCACCTCTTTTACGACGCTGCTTTTTTTCCCTTGCGTTTTTCTCTTCTTCCCACGTTCTCTCTCTTCACTGCCTTCGTCCCCGCTCTATTTCACTTCAGCCTTTCACTCTTGCTTCCTTCCAATGAGGACGGAGCTGCGGGAGAAAAGGCGCTATAGAGGACCGCTGTGGAGAGCTGCTGCTGTGCTTTGACATCTGAGCTCTGTGGAAAACGATCTCAATACAATTCTGAAAAACGCGACTCTCCGAACGCCAGCCGAACAAGTCTCCACAGCCGAAGCGCTGTGTCTCTTTTCAGCTGGCGATAAACCTTTCCTTGATCCTTTGCGGACTTGTTAAACTGTTCCTGATCAGAATAAAAAACGCTCACGCTAATACACAAGCACCCGTGTCTCGCCAAAGCTGAAAAATAAACAGACAGACAAGCCGCACTGCACGTGTGAACAGGGGAATGAGCCAGCGAGCGGGGATAGGGCGCCTCCTGCGCTTAAAAGCTTACAGCACCTGGTATTCCCAGGCGGTCTCCCATCCAAGTACTAACCAGGCCCATCCCTGTTTAGCTTCCGAAATCAGACGAAATCAGGCGTGCTCAAGGGGGTGTGGCCGTAAGCGAAAGCAAGGCTCGCTGGCACCCTTCTTATTGAGAGGACAGCTCCGTCACCTCTTTTACGACGCTGCTTTTTTCCCTTGCGTTTTTCTCTTTTTTCCACGTTCTCTCTCTTCACTGCCTTCGTCCCCGCTCTATTTCACTTCAGCCTTTCACTCTTGCTTCCTTCCAATGAGGACGGAGCTGCGGGAGAAAGGGCGCTATAGAGGATCGCTGTGGAGAGCTGCTGCTGTGCTTTGACATCTGAGCTCTGTGGAAAACGATCTCAATACAATTCTGAAAAACGCGACTCTCCGAACGCCAGCCGAACAAGTCTCCACAGCCGAAGCGCTGTGTCTCTTTTCAGCTGGCGATAAACCTTTCCTCGATCCTTTGCGGACTTGTAAAACTGTTCCTGATCAGAATAAAAAACGCTCACGCTAATACACAAGCACCCGTGTCTCGCCAAAGCTGACAAATAAACAGATGGACAAGCCGCACTGCACGTGTGAACAGGGGAATGAGCGAGCGAGCGGGGATAGGGCGCCTCCTGCGCTTAAAAGCTTACAGCATCTGGTATTCCCAGGCGGTCTCCCATCCAAGTACTAACCAGGCCCATCCCTATTTAGCTTCCGAGATCAGAAGAGATCAGGCGTGCTCAAGGGGGTGTGGCCGCAAGCAAGAGCAAGGCTCGCTGGCACCCTTCTTATTGAGAGGACAGCTCCATCACCTCTTTAACAACGCTGCTTTTTTTCCCTTGCGTTTTTCTCTTCTTCCCACGTTCTCTCTCTTCACTGCCTTCATCCCCGCTCTATTTCACTTCAGCCTTTCACTCTTGCTTCCTTCCAATGAGGACGGAGCTGCGGGAGAAAGGGCGCTATAGAGGATCGCTGTGGAGAGCTGCTGCTGTGCTTTGACATCTGAGCTCTGTTGAAAACGATCTCAATACAATTCTGAAAAACGCGACTCTCCGAACGCCAGCCGAACAAGTCTCCACAGCCGAAGCGCTGTGTCTCTTTTCAGCTGGCGATAAACCTTTCCTCGATCCTTTGCGGACTTGTTAAACTGTTCCTGATCAGAATAAAAAACGCTCACGCTAATACACAAGCACCCGTGTCTCGCCAAAGCTGACAAATAAACAGACGGACAAGCCGCACTGCACGTGTGAACAGGGGAATGAGCGAGCGAGCGGGGATAGGGCGCCTCCTGCGCTTAAAAGCTTACAGCACCTGGTATTCCCAGGCGGTCTCCCATCCAAGTACTAAGCAGGCCCATCCTTGTTTAGCTTCCGAGATCAGACGAGATCAGGCGTGCTCAAGGGGGTGTGGCCGTAAGCGAGAGCAAGGCTCGCTGGCACCCTTCTTATTGAGAGGACAGCTCCGTCACCTCTTTTACGACGCTGCTTTTTTTCCCTTGCGTTTTTCTCTTCTTCCCACGTTCTCTCTCTTCACTGCCTTCGTCCCCGCTCTATTTCACTTCAGCCTTTCACTCTTGCTTCCTTCCAATGAGGACGGAGCTGCGGGAGAAAGGGCGCTATAGAGGATCGCTGTGGAGAGCTGCTGCTGTGCTTTGACATCTGAGCTCTGTGGAAAACGATCTCAATACAATTCTGAAAAACGCGACTCTCCGAACGCCAGCCGAACAAGTCTCCACAGCCGAAGCGCTGTGTCTCTTTTCAGCTGGCGATAAACCTTTCCTCGATCCTTTGCGGACTTGTAAAACTGTTCATGATCAGAATAAAAAACGCTCACGCTAATACACAAGCACCCGCGTCTCGCCAAAGCTGACAAATAAACAGACGGACAAGCCGCACTGCACGTGTGAACAGGGGAATGAGCGAGCGAGCGGGGATAGGGCGCCTCCTGCGCTTAAAAGCTTACAACACCTGGTATTCCCAGGCGGTCTCCCATCCAAGTACTAACAAGGCCCATCCCTGTTTAGCTTCCGAGATCAGATGAGATCAGGCGTGCTCAAGGGGTTGTGGCCGTAAGCGAGAGTAAGGCTCGCTGGCACCCTTCTTATTAAGAGGTCAGCTCCGTCACCTCTTTTACGACGCTGCTTTTTTTCCTTTGCGTTTTTCTCTTCTTCCCACGTTCTCTCTCTTCACTGCCTTCGTCCCCGCTCTATTTCACTTCAGCCTTTCACTCTTGCTTCCTTCCAATGAGGACGGAGCTGCGGGAGAAAGGGGGCTATAGAGGATCGCTGTGGAGAGCTGCTGCTGTGCTTTGACATCTGAGCTCTGTGGAAAACGATCTCAATACAATTCTGAAAAACGCGACCCTCCGAACGCCAGCCGAACAAGTCTCCACAGCCGAAGCGCTGTGTCTCTTTTCAGCTGGCGATAAACCTTTCTTCGATCTCTTGCGGACTTGTAAAACTGTTCCTGATCAGAATAAAAAACGCTCACGCTAATACACAAGCACCCGCGTCTCGCCAAAGCTGACAAATAAACAGACGGACAAGCCGCACTGCACGTGTGAACAGGGGAATGAGCGAGCGATCGGGGATAGGGCGCCTCCTGCGCTTAAAGGCTTACAGCACCTGGTATTCGCAGGCGGTCTCCCATCCAAGTACTAACCAGGCCCATCCCTATTTAGCTTCCGAGATCAGACAAGATCAGGTGTGCTCAAGGGGGTGTGGCCGCAAGCAAGAGCAAGGCTCGCTGGCACCCTTCTTATTGAGAGGACAGCTCCATCACCTCTTTTACAACGCTGCTTTTTTTCCCTTGCGTTTTTCTCTTCTTCCCACGTTCTCTCTCTTCACTGCCTTCATCCCCGCTCTATTTCACTTCAGCCTTTCACTCTTGCTTCCTTCCAATGAGGACGGAGCTGCGGGAGAAAGGGCGCTATAGAGGATCGCTGTGGAGAGCTGCTGCTGTGCTTTGACATCTGAGCTCTGTTGAAAATGATCTCAATACAATTCTGAAAAACGCGACTCTCCGAACGCCAGCCGAACAAGTCTCCACAGCCGAAGCGCTGTGTCTCTTTTCAGCTGGCGATAAACCTTTCCTCGATCCTTTGCGGACTTGTTAAACTGTTCCTGATCAGAATAAAAAACGCTCACGCTAATACACAAGCACCCGTGTCTCGCCAAAGCTGACAAATAAACAGACGGACAAGCCGCACTGCACGTGTGAACAGGGGAATGAGCGAGCGAGCGGGGATAGGGCGCCTCCTGCGCTTAAAAGCTTACAGCACCTGGTATTCCCAGGCGGTCTCCCATCCAAGTACTACCAGGGCCATCCCCGTTTAGCTTCCGAGATCAGACGAGATCAGGCGTGCTCAAGGGGTTGTGGCCGTAAGCGAGAGCAAGGCTCGCTGGCACACTTCTTATTGAGAGGACAGCTCCGTCACCTCTTTTACGACGCTGCTCTTTTTCCCTTGCGTTTTTCTCTTCTTCCCACGTTCTCTCTCTTCACTGCCTTCGTCCCCGCTCTATTTCACTTCAGCCTTTCACTCTTGCTTCCTTCCAATGAGGACGGAGCTGCGGGAGAAAGGGCGCTATAGAGGATCGCTGTGGAGAGCTGCTGCTGTGCTTTGACATCTGAGCTCTGTGGAAAACGATCTCAATACAATTCTGAAAAACGCGACTCTCCGAACGCCAGCCGAACAAGTCTCCACAGCCGAAGCGCTGTGTCTCTTTTCAGCTGGCGATAAACCTTTCCTCGATCCTTTGCGGACTTGTAAAACTGTTCCTGATCAGAATAAAAAACGCTCACGCTAATACACAAGCACCCGTGTCTCGCCAAAGCTGACAAATAAACAGACGGACAAGCCGCACTGCACGTGTGAACAGGGGAATGAGCGAGCGAGCGGGGATAGGGCGCCTCCTGCGCTTAAAAGCTTACAGCACCTGGTATTCCCAGGCGGTCTCCCATCCAAGTACTAACCAGGCCCATCCCTGTTTAGCTTCCGAAATCAGATGAGATCAGGCGTGCTCAAGGGGGTGTGGCTGTAAGAGAGAGCAAGGCTCGCTGGCACCCTTCTTATTGAGAGGACAGCTCCGTCACCTCTTTTACGACGCTGCTTTTTTTCCCTTGCGTTTTTCTCTTCTTCCCACGTTCTCTCTCTTCACTGCCTTCGTCCCCGCTCTATTTCACTTCAGCCTTTCACTCTTGCTTCCTTCCAATGAGGACGGAGCTGCGGGAGAAAGGGCGCTATAGAGGATCGCTGTGGAGAGCTGCTGCTGTGCTTTGACATCTGAGCTCTGTGGAAAACGATCTCAATACAATTCTGAAAAACGCGACTCTCCGAACGCCAGCCGAACAAGTCTCCACAGCCGAAGCGCTGTGTCTCTTTTCAGCTGGCGATAAACCTTTCCTCGATCCTTTGCGGACTTGTAAAACTGTTCCTGATCAGAATAAAAAACGCTCACGCTAATACACAAGCACCCGTGTCTCGCCAAAGCTGACAAATAAACAGACGGACAAGCCGCACTGCACGTGTGAACAGGGGGATGAGCGAGCGAGCGGGGATAGGGCGCCTCCTGCGCTTAAAAGCTTACAGCACCTGGTATTCCCAGGCGGTCTCCCATCCAAGTACTAACCAGGCCCATCCCTGTTTAGCTTCCGAGATCAGATGAGATCAGGCGTGCTCAAGGGGGTGTGGCCATAAGCGAGAGCAAGGCTCGCTGTCACCCTTCTTATTGAGAGGACAGCTCCGTCACCTCTTTTACGACGCTGCTTTTTTTCCCTTGCGTTTTTCTCTTCTTCCCACGTTCTCTCTCTTCACTGCCTTCGTCCCCGCTCTATTTCACTTCAGCCTTTCACTCTTGCTTCCTTCCAATGAGGACGGAGCTGCGGGAGAAAGGGCGCTATAGAGGATCGCTGTGGAGAGCTGCTGCTGTGCTTTGACATCTGAGCTCTGTGGAAAACGATCTCAATACAATTCTGAAAAACGCGACTCTCCGAACGCCAGCCGAACAAGTCTCCACAGCCGAAGCGCTGTGTCTCTTTTCAGCTGGCGATAAACCTTTCCTCGATCCTTTGCGGACTTGTTAAACTGTTCCTGATCAGAATAAAAAACGTTCACGCTAATACACAAGCACCCGTGTCTCGCCAAAGCTGACAAATAAACAGACGGACAAGCCGCACTGCACGTGTGAACAGGGGAATGAGCGAGCGAGCGGGGATAGGGCGCCTCCTGCGCTTAAAAGCTTACAGCACCTGGTATTCCCAGGCGGTCTCCCATCCAAGTACTAACCAGGCCCATCCCTGTTTAGCTTCCGAGATCAGACGAGATCAGGCGTGCTCAAGGGGGTGTGGCCGTAAGCGAGAGCAAGGCTCGCTGGCACCCTTCTTATTGAGAGGACAGCTCCGTCACCTCTTTTACGACGCTGCTCTTTTTCCCTTGCGTTTTTCTCTTCTTCCCACGTTCTCTCTCTTCACTGCCTTCGTCCCCGCTCTATTTCACTTCAGCCTTTCACTCTTGCTTCCTTCCAATGAGGACGGAGCTGCGGGAGAAAGGGCGCTATAGAGGATCGCTGTGGAGAGCTGCTGCTGTGCTTTGACATCTGAGCTCTGTTGAAAACGATCTCAATACAATTCTGAAAAACGCGACTCTCCGAACGCCAGCCGAACAAGTCTCCCCAGCCGAAGCGCTGTGTCTCTTTTCAGCTGGCGATAAACCTTTCCTCGATCCTTTGCGGACTTGTTAAACTGTTCATGATCAGAATAAAAAACGCTCACGCTAATACACAAGCACCCGTGTCTCGCCAAAGCTGACAAATAAACAGACGGACAAGCCGCACTGCACGTGTGAACAGGGGAATGAGCGAGCGAGCGGGGATAGGGCGCCTCCTGTGCTTAAAAGCTTACAGCACCTGGTATTCCCAGGCGGTCTCCCATCCAAGTACTAACCAGGCCCATCCCTGTTTAGCTTCCGAGATCAGACGAGATCAGGCGTGCTCAAGGGGGTGTGGCCGTAAGCAAGAGCAAGGCTCGCTGGCACCCTTCTTATTGAGAGGACAGCTCCGTCACCTCTTTTACGACGCTGCTTTTTTTCCCTTGCGTTTTTCTCTTCTTCCCACGTTCTCTCTCTTCACTGCCTTCGTCCCCGCTCTATTTCACTTCAGCCTTTCACTCTTGCTTCCTTCCAATGAGGACGGAGCTGCGGGAGAAAGGGCGCTATAGAGGATCGCTGTGGAGAGCTGCTGCTGTGCTTTGACATCTGAGCTCTGTGGAAACCGATCTCAATACAATTCTGAAAAACGCGACTCTCCGAACGCCAGCCGAACAAGTCTCCACAGCCGAAGCGCTGTGTCTCTTTTCAGCTGGCGATAAACCTTTCCTCGATCCTTTGCGGACTTGTAAAACTGTTCCTGATCAGAATAAAAAACGCTCACGCTAATACACAAGCACCCGTGTCTCGCCAAAGCTGACAAATAAACAGACGGACAAGCCGCACTGCACGTGTGAACAGGGGAATGAGCGAGCGAGCGGGGATAGGGCGCCTCCTGCGCTTAAAAGCTTACAGCACCTGGTATTCACAGGCGGTCTCCCATCCAAGTACTAACCAGGCCCATCCTTGTTTAGCTTCCGAGATCAGACGAGATCAGGCGTGCTCAAGGGGGTGTGGCCGCAAGTAAGAGCAAGACTCGCTGGCACCCTTCTTATTGAGAGGACAGCTCCGTCACCTCTTTTACGACGCTGCTTTTTTTCCCTTGCGTTTTTCTCTTCTTCCCACGTTCTCTCTCTTCACTGCCTTCGTCCCCGCTCTATTTCACTTCAGCCTTTCACTCTTGCTTCCTTCCAATGAGGACGGAGCTGCGGGAGAAAGGGCGCTATAGAGGATCGCTGTGGAGAGCTGCTGCTGTGCTTTGACATCTGAGCTCTGTGGAAAACGATCTCAATACAATTCTGAAAAACGCGACTCTCCGAACGCCAGCCGAACAAGTCTCCACAGCCGAAGCGCTGTGTCTCTTTTCAGCTGGCGATAAACCTTTCCTCAATCCTTTGCGGACTTGTAAAACTGTTCCTGATCAGAATAAAAAACGCTCACGCTAATACACAAGCACCCGTGTCTCGCCAAAGCTGACAAATAAACAGACGGACAAGCCGCACTGCACGTGTGAACAGGGGAATGAGCGAGCGAGCGGGGATAGGGCGCCTCCTGCGCTTAAAAGCTTACAGCACCTGGTATTCCCAGGCGGTCTCCCATCCAAGTACTAACCAGGCCCATCCCTGTTTAGCTTCCGAGATCAGACGAGATCAGGCGTGCTCAAGGGGGTGTGGCCGTAAGCAAGAGCAAGGCTCGCTGGCACCCTTCTTATTGAGAGGACAGCTCCGTCACCTCTTTTACGACGCTGCTTTTTTTCCCTTGCGTTTTTCTCTTCTTCCCACGTTCTCTCTCTTCACTGCCTTCGTCCCCGCTCTATTTCACTTCAGCCTTTCACTCTTGCTTCCTTCCAATGAGGACGGAGCTGCGGGAGAAAGGGCGCTATAGAAAATCGCTGTGGAGAGCTGCTGCTGTGCTTTGACATCTGAGCTCTGTGGAAAACGATCTCAATACAATTCTGAAAAACGCGACTCTCCGAACGCCAGCCGAACAAGTCTCCACAGCCGAAGCGCTGTGTCTCTTTTCAGCTGGCGATAAACCTTTCCTCGATCCTTTGCTGACTTGTAAAACTGTTCCTGATCAGAATAAAAAACGCTCACGCTAATACACAAGCACCCGTGTCTCGCCAAAGCTGACAAATAAACAGACGGACAAGCCGCACTGCACGTGTGAACAGGGGAATGAGCGAGCGAGCGGGGATAGGGCGCCTCCTGCGCTTAAAAGCTTACAGCACCTGGTATTCACAGGCGGTCTCCCATCCAAGTACTAACCAGGCCCATCCCTGTTTAGCTTCCGAGATCAGACGAGATCAGGCGTGCTCAAGGGGGTGTGGCCATAAGCGAGAGCAAGGCTCGCTGTCACCCTTCTTATTGAGAGGACAGCTCCGTCACCTCTTTTACGACGCTGCTTTTTTTCCCTTGCGTTTTTCTCTTCTTCCCACGTTCTCTCTCTTCACTGCCTTCGTCCCCGCTCTATTTCACTTCAGCCTTTCACTCTTGCTTCCTTCCAATGAGGACGGAGCTGCGGGAGAAAGGGCGCTATAGAGGATCGCTGTGGAGAGCTGCTGCTGTGCTTTGACATCTGAGCTCTGTGGAAAACGATCTCAATACAATTCTGAAAAACGCGACTCTCCGAACGCCAGCCGAACAAGTCTCCACAGCCGAAGCGCTGTGTCTCTTTTCAGCTGGCGATAAACCTTTCCTCGATCCTTTGCGGACTTGTAAAACTGTTCCTGATCAGAATAAAAAACGCTCACGCTAATACACAAGCACCCGTGTCTCGCCAAAGCTGACAAATAAACAGACGGACAAGCAGCACTGCACGTGTGAACAGGGGAATGATAGCGAGCGAGCGGGGATAGGGCGCCTCCTGCGCTTAAAAGCTTACAGCACCTGGTATTCCCAGGCGGTCTCCCATCCAAGTACTAACCAGGCCCATCCTTGTTTAGCTTCCGAGATCAGACGAGATCAGGCGTGCTCAAGGGGGTGTGGCCGCAAGTAAGAGCAAGACTCGCTGGCACCCTTCTTATTGAGAGGACAGCTCCGTCACCTCTTTTACGACGCTGCTCTTTTTCCCTTGCGTTTTTCTCTTCTTCCCACGTTCTCTCTCTTCACTGCCTTCGTCCCCGCTCTATTTCACTTCAGCCTTTCACTCTTGCTTCCTTCCAATGAGGACGGAGCTGCGGGAGAAAGGGCGCTATAGAGGATCGCTGTGGAGAGCTGCTGCTGTGCTTTGACATCTGAGCTCTGTGGAAAACGATCTCAATACAATTCTGAAAAACGCGACTCTCCGAACGCCAGCCGAACAAGTCTCCACAGCCGAAGCGCTGTGTCTCTTTTCAGCTGGCGATAAACCTTTCCTCGATCCTTTGCGGACTTGTAAAACTGTTCCTGATCAGAATTAAAAAACGCTCACTCTAATACACAAGCACCCGTGTCTCGCCAAAGCTGACAAATAAACAGACGGACAAGCCGCACTGCACGTGTGAACAGGGGAATGAGCGAGCGAGCGGGGATAGGGCGCCTCCTGCGCTTAAAAGCTTACAGCACCTGGTATTCCCAGGCGGTCTCCCATCCAAGTACTAACCAGGCCCATCCCTGTTTAGCTTCCGAGATCAGACGAGATCAGGCATGCTCAAGGGGGTGTGGCCAAAAGCGAGAGCAAGGCTCGCTGGCACCCTTCTTATTGAGAGGACAGCTCCGTCACCTCTTTTACGACGCTGCTTTTTTTCCCTTGCGTTTTTCTCTTCTTCCCACGTTCTCTCTCTTCACTGCCTTCGTCCCCGCTCTATTTCACTTCAGCCTTTCACTCTTGCTTCCTTCCAATGAGGACGGAGCTGCGGGAGAAAGGGCGCTATAGAGGATCGCTGTGGAGAGCTGCTGCTGTGCTTTGACATCTGAGCTCTGTGGAAAACGATCTCAATACAATTCTGAAAAACGCGACTCTCCGAACGCCAGCCGAACAAGTCTCCACAGCCGAAGCGCTGTGTCTCTTTTCAGCTGGCGATAAACCTTTCCTCGATCCTTTGCGGACTTGTAAAACTGTTCCTGATCAGAATAAAAAACGCTCACGCTAATACACAAGCACCCGTGTCTCGCCAAAGCTGACAAATAAACAGACGGACAAGCCGCACTGCACGTGTGAACAGGGGAATGAGCGAGCGAGCGGGGATAGGGCGCCTCCTGCGCTTAAAAGCTTACAGCACCTGGTATTCCCAGGCGGTCTCCCATCCAAGTACTAACCAGGCCCATCCCTGTTTAGCTTCCGAAATCAGATGAGATCAGGCGTGCTCAAGGGGGTGTGGCTGTAAGCGAGAGCAAGGCTCGCTGGCACCCTTCTTATTGAGAGGACAGCTCCGTCACCTCTTTTACGACGCTGCTTTTTTTCCCTTGCGTTTTTCTCTTCTTCCCACGTTCTCTCTCTTCACTGCCTTCGTCCCCGCTCTATTTCACTTCAGCCTTTCACTCTTGCTTCCTTCCAATGAGGACGGAGCTGCGGGAGAAAGGGCGCTATAGAGGATCGCTGTGGAGAGCTGCTGCTGTGCTTTGACATCTGAGCTCTGTGGAAAACGATCTCAATACAATTCTGAAAAACGCGACTCTCCGAACGCCAGCCGAACAAGTCTCCACAGCCGAAGCGCTGTGTCTCTTTTCAGCTGGCGATAAACCTTTCCTCGATCCTTTGCGGACTTGTAAAACTGTTCCTGATCAGAATAAAAAACGCTCACGCTAATACACAAGCACCCGTGTCTCGCCAAAGCTGACAAATAAACAGACGGACAAGCCGCACTGCACGTGTGAACAGGGGAATGAGCGAGCGAGCGGGGATAGGGCGCCTCCTGCGCTTAAAAGCTTACAGCACCTGGTATTCCCAGGCGGTCTCCCATCCAAGTACTAACCAGGCCCATCCATGTTTAGCTTCCGAGATCAGACGAGATCAGGCGTGCTCAAGGGGGTGTGGCCGTAAGCGAGAGCAAGGCTCGCTGGCACCCTTCTTATTGAGAGGACAGCTCCGTCACCTCTTTTACGACGCTGCTCTTTTTCCCTTGCGTTTTTCTCTTCTTCCCACGTTCTCTCTCTTCACTGCCTTCGTCCCCGCTCTATTTCACTTCAGCGTTTCACTCTTGCTTCCTTCCAATGAGGACGGAGCTGAGGGAGAAAGGGCGCTATAGAGGATCGCTGTGGAGAGCTGCTGCTGTGCTTTGACATCTGAGCTCTGTGGAAAACGATCTCAATACAATTCTGAAAAACGCGACTCTCCGAACGCCAGCCGAACAAGTCTCCCCAGCCGAAGCGCTGTGTCTCTTTTCAGCTGGCGATAAACCTTTCCTCGATCCTTTGCGGACTTGTTAAACTGTTCATGATCAGAATAAAAAACGCTCACGCTAATACACAAGCACCCGTGTCTCGCCAAAGCTGACAAATAAACAGACGGACAAGCCGCACTGCACGTGTGAACAGGGGAATGAGCGAGCGAGCGGGGATAGGGCGCCTCCTGTGCTTAAAAGCTTACAGCACCTGGTATTCCCAGGCGGTCTCCCATCCAAGTACTAACCAAGCCCATCCCTGTTTAGCTTCCGAGATCAGACGAGATCAGGCGTGCTCAAGGGGGTGTGGCCGTAAGCAAGAGCAAGGCTCGCTGGCACCCTTCTTATTGAGAGGACAGCTCCGTCACCTCTTTTACGACGCTGCTTTTTTTCCCTTGCGTTTTTCTCTTCTTCCCACGTTCTCTCTCTTCACTGCCTTCGTCCCCGCTCTATTTCACTTCAGCCTTTCACTCTTGCTTCCTTCCAATGAGGACGGAGCTGCGGGAGAAAGGGCGCTATAGAAAATCGCTGTGGAGAGCTGCTGCTGTGCTTTGACATCTGAGCTCTGTGGAAAACGATCTCAATACAATTCTGAAAAACGCGACTCTCCGAACGCCAGCCGAACAAGTCTCCACAGCCGAAGCGCTGTGTCTCTTTTCAGCTGGCGATAAACCTTTCCTCGATCCTTTGCTGACTTGTAAAACTGTTCCTGATCAGAATAAAAAACGCTCACGCTAATACACAAGCACCCGTGTCTCGCCAAAGCTGACAAATAAACAGACGGACAAGCCGCACTGCACGTGTGAACAGGGGAATGAGCGAGCGAGCGGGGATAGGGCGCCTCCTGCGCTTAAAAGCGTACAGCACCTGGTATTCACAGGCGGTCTCCCATCCAAGTACTAACCAGGCCCATCCCTGTTTAGCTTCCGAGATCAGACGAGATCAGGCGTGCTCAAGGGGGTGTGGCCGTAAGCAAGAGCAAGGCTCGCTGGCACCCTTCTTATTGAGAGGACAGCTCCGTCACCTCTTTTACGACGCTGCTTTTTTTCCCTTGCGTTTTTCTCTTCTTCCCACGTTCTCTCTCTTCACTGCCTTCGTCCCCGCTCTATTTCACTTCAGCCTTTCACTCTTGCTTCCTTCCAATGAGGACGGAGCTGCGGGAGAAAGGGCGCTATAGAAAATCGCTGTGGAGAGCTGCTGCTGTGCTTTGACATCTGAGCTCTGTGGAAAACGATCTCAATACAATTCTGAAAAACGCGACTCTCCGAACGCCAGCCGAACAAGTCTCCACAGCCGAAGCGCTGTGTCTCTTTTCAGCTGGCGATAAACCTTTCCTCGATCCTTTGCTGACTTGTAAAACTGTTCATGATCAGAATAAAAAACGCTCACGCTAATACACAAGCACCCGCGTCTCGCCAAAGCTGACAAATAAACAGACGGACAAGCCGCACTGCACGTGTGAACAGGGGAATGAGCGAGCGAGCGGGGATAGGGCGCCTCCTGCGCTAAAAAGCTTACAGCACCTGGTATTCCCAGGCGGTCTCCCATCCAAGTACTAACCAGGCCCATCCCTGTTTAGCTTCCGAGATCAGACGAGATCAGGCGTGCTCAAGGGGGTGTGGCCGTAAGCAAGAGCAAGGCTCGCTGGCACCCTTCTTATTGAGAGGACAGCTCCGTCACCTCTTTTACGACGCTGCTTTTTTTCCCTTGCGTTTTTCTCTTCTTCCCACGTTCTCTCTCTTCACTGCCTTCGTCCCCGCTCTATTTCACTTCAGCCTTTCACTCTTGCTTCCTTCCAATGAGGACGGAGCTGCGGGAGAAAGGGCGCTATAGAAAATCGCTGTGGAGAGCTGCTGCTGTGCTTTGACATCTGAGCTCTGTGGAAAACGATCTCAATACAATTCTGAAAAACGCGACTCTCCGAACGCCAGCCGAACAAGTCTCCACAGCCGAAGCGCTGTGTCTCTTTTCAGCTGGCGATAAACCTTTCCTCGATCCTTTGCTGACTTGTAAAACTGTTCCTGATCAGAATAAAAAACGCTCACGCTAATACACAAGCACCCGTGTCTCGCCAACGCTGACAAATAAACAGACGGACAAGCCGCACTGCACGTGTGAACAGGGGAATGAGCGAGCGAGCGGGGATAGGGCGCCTCCTGCGCTTAAAAGCTTACAGCACCTGGTATTCCCAGGCGGTCTCCCATCCAAGTACTAACCAGGCCCATCCCTGTTTAGCTTCCGAGATCAGACGAAATCAGGCGTGCTCAAGGGGGTGTGGCCGTAAGCGAGAGCAAGGCTCGCTGGCACCCTTCTTATTGAGAGGACAGCTCCGTCACCTCTTTTACGACGCTGCTTTTTTTCCCTTGCGTTTTTCTCTTCTTCCCACGTTCTCTCTCTTCACTGCCTTCGTCCCCGCTCTATTTCACTTCAGCCTTTCACTCTTGCTTCCTTCCAATGAGGACGGAGCTGCGGGAGAAAGGGCGCTATAGAGGATCGCTGTGGAGAGCTGCTGCTGTGCTTTGACATCTGAGTTCTGTGGAAAAAGATCTCAATACAATTCTGAAAAACGCGACTCTCCGAACGCCAGCCGAACAAGTCTCCACAGCCGAAGCGCTGTGTCTCTTTTCAGCTGGCGATAAACCTTTCTTCGATCCTTTGCGGACTTGTAAAACTGTTCCTGATCAGAATAAAAAACGCTCACGCTAATACACAAGCACCCGTGTCTCGCCAAAGCTGACAAATAAACAGACGGACAAGCCGCACTGCACGTGTGAACAGGGGAATGAGCGAGCGAGCGGGGATAGGGCGCCTCCTGCGCTTAAAAGCTTACAGCACCTGGTATTCCCAGGCGGTCTCCCATCCAAGTACTAACCAGGCCCATCCCTGTTTAGCTTCCGAGATCAGACGAGATCAGGCGTGCTCAAGGGGGTGTGGCCGTAAGCGAGAGCAAGGCTCGCTGGCACCCTTCTTATTGAGAGGACAGCTCCGTCACCTCTTTTATGACGCTGCTCTTTTTCCCTTGCGTTTTTCTCTTCTTCCCACGTTCTCTCTCTTCACTGCCTTCGTCCCCGCTCTATTTCACTTCAGCCTTTCACTTTTGCTTCCTTCCAATGAGGACGGAGCTGCGGGAGAAAGGGCGCTATAGAGGATCGCTGTGGAGAGCTGCTGCTGTGTTTTGACATCTGAGCTCTGTGGAAAACGATCTCAAAACAATTCTGAAAAACGCGACTCTCCGAACGCCAGCTGAACAAGTCTCCACAGCTGAAGCGCTGTGTCGCTTTTCAGCTGGCGATAAACCTTTCCTCGATCCTTTGCGGACTTGTAAAACTGTTCCTGATCAGAATAAAAAACGCTCACGCTAATACACAAGCACCCGTGTCTCGCCAAAGCTGACAAATAAACAGACGGACAAGCCGCACTGCACGTGTGAACAGGGGAATGAGCGAGCGAGCGGGGATAGGGCGCCTCCTGCGCATAAAAGCTTACAGCACCTGGTATTCCCAGGCGGTCTCCCATCCAAGTACTAACCAGGCCCATCCCTGTTTAGCTTCCGAGATCAGATGAGATCAGGCGTGCTCAAGGGGGTGTGGCCGTAAGCGAGAGCAAGGCTCGCTGGCACCCTTCTTATTGAGAGGACAGCTCCGTCACCTCTTTTACGACGCTGCTTTTTTTCCCTTGCGTTTTTCTCTTCTTCCCACGTTCTCTCTCTTCACTGCCTTCGTCCCCGCTCTATTTCACTTCAGCCTTTCACTCTTGCTTCCTTCCAATGAGGACGGAGCTGCGGGAGAAAGGGCGCTATAGAGGATCGCTGTGGAGAGCTGCTGCTGTGCTTTGACATCTGAGCTCTGTGGAAAACGATCTCAATACAATTCTGAAAAACGCGACTCTCCGAACGCCAGCCGAACAAGTCTCCACAGCCGAAGCGCTGTGTCTCTTTTCAGCTGGCGATAAACCTTTCCTCGATCCTTTGCGGACTTGTAAAACTGTTCCTGATCAGAATAAAAAACACTCACGCTAATACACAAGCACCCGTGTCTCGCCAAAGCTGACAAATAAAGAGACGGACAAGCCGCACTGCACGTGTGAACAGGGGAATGAGCGAGCGAGCGGGGATAGGGCGCCTCCTGCGCTTAAAAGCTTACAGCACCTGGTATTCCCAGGCGGTCTCCCATCCAAGTACTAACCAGGCCCATCCCTGTTTAGCTTCCGAGATCAGACGAGATCAGGCATGCTCAAGGTGGTGTGGCCGTAAGCGAGAGCAAGGCTCGCTGGCACCCTTCTTATTGAGAGGACAGCTCCGTCACCTCTTTTACGACGCTGCTTTTTTTCCCTTGCGTTTTTCTCTTCTTCCCACGTTCTCTCTCTTCACTGCCTTCGTCCCCGCTCTATTTCACTTCAGCCTTTCACTCTTGCTTCCTTCCAATGAGGACGGAGCTGCGGGAGATAGGGCACTATAGAGGATCGCTGTGGAGAGCTGCTGCTGTGCTTTGACATCTGAGCTCTGTGGAAAACGATCTCAATACAATTCTGAAAAACGCGACTCTCCGAACGCCAGCCGAACAAGTCTCCACAGCCGAAGCGCTGTGTCTCTTTTCAGCTGGCGATAAACCTTTCCTCGATCCTTTGCGGACTTGTAAAACTGTTCCTGATCAGAATAAAAAACGCTCACGCTAATACACAAGCACCCGTGTCTCGCCAAAGCTGACAAATAAACAGACGGACAAGCTGCACTGCACGTGTGAACAGGGGAATGAGCGAGCGAGCAGGGATAGGGCGCCTCCTGCGCTTAAAAGCTTACAGCACCTGGTATTCCCAGGCGGTCTCCCATCCAAGTACTAACCAGGCCCATCCCTGTTTAGCTTCCGAGATCAGACGAAATCAGGCGTGCTCAAGGGGGTGTGGCCGTAAGCGAGAGCAAGGCTCGCTGGCACCCTTCTTATTGAGAGGACAGCTCCGTCACCTCTTTTACGACGCTGCTTTTTTTCCCTTGCGTTTTTCTCTTCTTCCCACGTTCTCTCTCTTCACTGCCTTCATCCCCGCTCTATTTCACTTCAGCCTTTCACTCTTGCTTCCTTCCAATGAGGACGGAGCTGCGGGAGAAAGGGCGCTATAGAGGATCGCTGTGGAGAGCTGCTGCTGTGCTTTGACATCTGAGCTCTGTTGAAAACGATCTCAATACAATTCTGAAAAACGCGACTCTCCGAACGCCAGCCGAACAAGTCTCCACAGCCGAAGCGCTGTGTCTCTTTTCAGCTGGCGATAAACCTTTCCTCGATCCTTTGCGGACTTGTAAAACTGTTCCTGATCAGAATAAAAAACGCTCACGCTAATACACAAGCACCCGTGTCTCGCCAACGCTGACAAATAAACAGACGGACAAGCCGCACTGCACGTGTGAACAGGGGAATGAGCGAGCGAGCGGGGATAGGGCGCCTCCTGCGCTTAAAAGCTTACAGCACCTGGTATTCCCAGGCGGTCTCCCATCCAAGTACTAACCAGGCCCATCCCTGTTTAGATTCTGAGATCAGACAAGATCAGGCGTGCTCAAGGGGGTGTGGCCGTAAGCGAGAGTAAGGCTCGCTGGCACCCTTCTTATTGAGAGGACAGCTCAGTCACCTCTTTTACGACGCTGCTTTTTTCCCTTGCGTTTTTCTCTTCTTTCCACGTTCTCTCTCTTCACTGCCTTCGTCCCCGCTCTATTTCACTTCAGCCTTTCACTCTTGCTTCCTTCCAATGAGGACGGAGCTGCGGGAGAAAGGGCGCTATAGAGGATCGCTGTGGAGAGCTGCTGCTGTGCTTTGACATCTGAGCTCTGTGGAAAACGATCTCAAAACAATTCTGAAAAACGCGACTCTCCGAACGCCAGCCGAACAAGTCTCCACAGCCGAAGCGCTGTGTCTCTTTTCAGCTGGCGATAAACCTTTCCTCGATCCTTTGCGGACTTGTAAAACTGTTCCTGATCAGAATAAAAAACACTCACGCTAATACACAAGCACCCGTGTCTCGCCAAAGCTGACAAATAAACAGACGGACAAGCCGCACTGCACGTGTGAACAGGGGAATGAGCGAGCGAGCGGGGATAGGGCGCCTCCTGCGCTTAAAAGCTTACAGCACCTGGTATTCCCAGGCGGTCTCCCATCCAAGTACTAACCAGGCCCATCCCTGTTTAGCTTCCGAGATCAGACGAGATCAGGCGTGCTCAAGGGGGTGTGGCCGTAAGCGAGAGCAAGGCTCGCTGGCACCCTTCTTATTGAGAGGACAGCTCCGTCACCTCTTTTATGACGCTGCTCTTTTTCCCTTGCGTTTTTCTCTTCTTCCCACGTTCTCTCTCTTCACTGCCTTCGTCCCCGCTCTATTTCACTTCAGCCTTTCACTTTTGCTTCCTTCCAATGAGGACGGAGCTGCGGGAGAAAGGGCGCTATAGAGGATCGCTGTGGAGAGCTGCTGCTGTGTTTTGACATCTGAGCTCTGTGGAAAACGATCTCAAAACAATTCTGAAAAACGCGACTCTCCGAACGCCAGCTGAACAAGTCTCCACAGCTGAAGCGCTGTGTCTCTTTTCAGCTGGCGATAAACCTTTCCTCGATCCTTTGCGGACTTGTAAAACTGTTCCTGATCAGAATAAAAAACGCTCACGCTAATACACAAGCACCCGTGTCTCGCCAAAGCTGACAAATAAACAGACGGACAAGCCGCACTGCACGTGTGAACAGGGGAATGAGCGAGCGAGCGGGGATAGGGCGCCTCCTGCGCATAAAAGCTTACAGCACCTGGTATTCCCAGGCGGTCTCCCATCCAAGTACTAACCAGGCCCACCCCTGTTTAGCTTCCGAGATCAGATGAGATCAGGCGTGCTCAAGGGGGTGTGGCCGTAAGCGAGAGCAAGGCTCGCTGGCACCCTTCTTATTGAGAGGACAGCTCCGTCACCTCTTTTACGACGCTGCTTTTTTTCCCTTGCGTTTTTCTCTTCTTCCCACGTTCTCTCTCTTCACTGCCTTCGTCCCCGCTCTATTTCACTTCAGCCTTTCACTCTTGCTTCCTTCCAATGAGGACGGAGCTGCGGGAGAAAGGGCGCTATAGAGGATCGCTGTGGAGAGCTGCTGCTGTGCTTTGACATCTGAGCTCTGTGGAAAACGATCTCAATACAATTCTGAAAAACGCGACTCTCCGAACGCCAGCCGAACAAGTCTCCACAGCCGAAGCGCTGTGTCTCTTTTCAGCTGGCGATAAACCTTTCCTCGATCCTTTGCGGACTTGTAAAACTGTTCCTGATCAGAATAAAAAACACTCACGCTAATACACAAGCACCCGTGTCTCGCCAAAGCTGACAAATAAAGAGACGGACAAGCCGCACTGCACGTGTGAACAGGGGAATGAGCGAGCGAGCGGGGATAGGGCGCCTCCTGTGCTTAAAAGCTTACAGCACCTGGTATTCCCAGGCGGTCTCCCATCCAAGTACTAACCAGGCCCATCCCTGTTTAGCTTCCGAGATCAGACGAGATCAGGCATGCTCAAGGTGGTGTGGCCGTAAGCGAGAGCAAGGCTCGCTGGCACCCTTCTTATTGAGAGGACAGCTCCGTCACCTCTTTTACGACGCTGCTTTTTTTCCCTTGCGTTTTTCTCTTCTTCCCACGTTCTCTCTCTTCACTGCCTTCGTCCCCGCTCTATTTCACTTCAGCCTTTCACTCTTGCTTCCTTCCAATGAGGACGGAGCTGCGGGAGATAGGGCACTATAGAGGATCGCTGTGGAGAGCTGCTGCTGTGCTTTGACATCTGAGCTCTGTGGAAAACGATCTCAATACAATTCTGAAAAACGCGACTCTCCGAACGCCAGCCGAACAAGTCTCCACAGCCGAAGCGCTGTGTCTCTTTTCAGCTGGCGATAAACCTTTCCTCGATCCTTTGCGGACTTGTAAAACTGTTCCTGATCAGAATAAAAAACGCTCACGCTAATACACAAGCACCCGTGTCTCGCCAAAGCTGACAAATAAACAGACGGACAAGCTGCACTGCACGTGTGAACAGGGGAATGAGCGAGCGAGCAGGGATAGGGCGCCTCCTGCGCTTAAAAGCTTACAGCACCTGGTATTCCCAGGCGGTCTCCCATCCAAGTACTAACCAGGCCCATCCCTGTTTAGCTTCCGAGATCAGACGAAATCAGGCGTGCTCAAGGGGGTGTGGCCGTAAGCGAGAGCAAGGCTCGCTGGCACCCTTCTTATTGAGAGGACAGCTCCGTCACCTCTTTTACGACGCTGCTTTTTTTCCCTTGCGTTTTTCTCTTCTTCCCACGTTCTCTCTCTTCACTGCCTTCATCCCCGCTCTATTTCACTTCAGCCTTTCACTCTTGCTTCCTTCCAATGAGGACGGAGCTGCGGGAGAAAGGGCGCTATAGAGGATCGCTGTGGAGAGCTGCTGCTGTGCTTTGACATCTGAGCTCTGTTGAAAACGATCTCAATACAATTCTGAAAAACGCGACTCTCCGAACGCCAGCCGAACAAGTCTCCACAGCCGAAGCGCTGTGTCTCTTTTCAGCTGGCGATAAACCTTTCCTCGATCCTTTGCGGACTTGTTAAACTGTTCCTGATCAGAATAAAAAACGCTCACGCTAATACACAAGCACCCGTGTCTCGCCAAAGCTGACAAATAAACAGACGGACAAGCCGCACTGCACGTGTGAACAGGGGAATGAGCGAGCGAGCGGGGATAGGGCGCCTCCTGCGCTTAAAAGCTTACAGCACCTGGTATTCCCAGGCGGTCTCCCATCCAAGTACTAACCAGGCCCATCCCTGTTTAGCTTACGAGATCAGACGAGATCAGGCGTGCTCAAGGGGGTGTGGCCGTAAGCGAGAGCAAGGTTCGCTGGCACCCTTCTTATTGAGAGGACAGCTCCGTCACCTCTTTTACGACGCTGCTTTTTTTCCCTTGCGTTTTTCTCTTCTTCCCACGTTCTCTCTCTTCACTGCCTTCGTCCCCGCTCTATTTCACTTCAGCCTTTCACTCTTGCTTCCTTCCAATGAGGACGGAGCTGAGGGAGAAAGGGCGCTATAGAGGATCGCTGTGGAGAGCTGCTGCTGTGCTTTGACATCTGAGCTCTGTGGAAAACGATCTCAATACAATTCTGAAAAACGCGACTCTCCGAACGCCAGCCGAACAAGTCTCCACAGCCGAAGCGCTGTGTCTCTTTTCAGCTGGCGATAAACCTTTCCTCGATCCTTTGCGGACTTGTAAAACTGTTCCTGATCAGAATAAAAAACGCTCACGCTAATACACAAGCACCCGTGTCTCGCCAAAGCTGACAAATAAACAGACGGACAAGCCGCACTGCACGTGTGAACAGGGGAATGAGCGAGCGAGCGGGGATAGGGCGCCTCCTGCGCTTAAAAGCTTGCAGCACCTGGTATTCCCAGGCGGTCTCCCATCCAAGTACTAACCAGGCCCATCCCTCTTTAGCTTCCGAGATCAGACGAGATCAGGCGTGCTCAAGGGGGTGTGGCCGCAAGCGAGAGCAAGGCTCGCTGGCACCCTTCTTATTGAGAGGACAGCTCCGTCACCTCTTTTACGACGCTGCTTTTTTTCCCTTGCGTTTTTCTCTTCTTCCCACGTTCTCTCTCTTCACTGCCTTCGTCCCCGCTCTATTTCACTTCAGCCTTTCACTCTTGCTTCCTTCCAATGAGGACGGAGCTGCGGGAGAAAGGGCGCTATAGAGGATCGCTGTGGAGAGCTGCTGCTGTGCTTTGACATCTGAGCTCTGTGGAAAACGATCTCAATACAATTCTGAAAAACGCGACTCTCCGAACGCCAGCCGAACAAGTCTCCACAGCCGAAGCGCTGTGTCTCTTTTCAGCTGGCGATAAACCTTTCCTCGATCCTTTGCGGACTTGTAAAACTGTTCCTGATCAGAATAAAAAACGCTCACGCTAATACACAAGCACCCGTGTCTCGCCAAAGCTGACAAATAAACAGACGGACAAGCCGCACTGCACGTGTGAACAGGGGAATGAGCGAGCGAGCGGGGATAGGGCGCCTCCTGCGCTTAAAAGCTTACAGCACCTGGTATTCCCAGGCGGTCTCCCATCCAAGTACTAACCAGGCCCATCCCTGTTTAGCTTCCGAGATCAGACGAGATCAGGCATGCTCAAGGTGGTGTGGCCGTAAGCGAGAGCAAGGCTCGCTGGCACCCTTCTTATTGAGAGGACAGCTCCGTCACCTCTTTTACGACGCTGCTTTTTTTCCCTTGCGTTTTTCTCTTCTTCCCACGTTCTCTCTCTTCACTGCCTTCGTCCCCGCTCTATTTCACTTCAGCCTTTCACTCTTGCTTCCTTCCAATGAGGACGGAGCTGCGGGAGAAAGGGCGCTATAGAGGATCGCTGTGGAGAGCTGCTGCTGTGCTTTGACATCTGAGCTCTGTGGAAAACGATCTCAATACAATTCTGAAAAACGCGACTCTCCGAACGCCAGCCGAACAAGTCTCCACAGCCGAAGCGCTGTGTCTCTTTTCAGCTGGCGATAAACCTTTCCTCGATCCTTTGCGGACTTGTAAAACTGTTCCTGATCAGAATAAAAAACGCTCACGCTAATACACAAGCACCCGTGTCTCGCCAAAGCTGACAAATAAACAGACGGACAAGCTGCACTGCACGTGTGAACAGGGGAATGAGCGAGCGAGCAGGGATAGGGTGCCTCCTGCGCTTAAAAGCTTACAGCACCTGGTATTCCCAGGCGGTCTCCCATCCAAGTACTAACCAGGCCCATCCCTGTTTAGCTTCCGAGATCAGACGAAATCAGGCGTGCTCAAGGGGGTGTGGCCGTAAGCGAGAGCAAGGCTCGCTGGCACCCTTCTTATTGAGAGGACAGCTCTGTCACCTCTTTTACGACGCTGCTTTTTTTCCCTTGCGTTTTTCTCTTCTTCCCACGTTCTCTCTCTTCACTGCCTTCATCCCCGCTCTATTTCACTTCAGCCTTTCACTCTTGCTTCCTTCCAATGAGGACGGAGCTGCGGGAGAAAGGGCGCTATAGAGGATCGCTGTGGAGAGCTGCTGCTGTGCTTTGACATCTGAGCTCTGTGGAAAACGATCTCAATACAATTCTGAAAAACGCGACTCTCCGAACGCCAGCCGAACAAGTCTCCACAGCCGAAGCGCTGTGTCTCTTTTCAGCTGGCGATAAACCTTTCCTCGGTCCTTTGCGGACTTGTTAAACTGTTCCTGATCAGAATAAAAAACGCTCACGCTAATACACAAGCACCCGTGTCTCGCCAAAGCTGACAAATAAACAGACGGACAAGCCGCACTGCACGTGTGAACAGGGGAATGAGTGAGCGAGCGGGGATAGGGCGCCTCCTGCGCTTAAAAGCTTACAGCACCTGGTATTCCCAGGCGGTCTCCCATCCAAGTACTAACCAGGCCCACCCCTGTTTAGCTTACGAGATCAGACGAGATCAGGCGTGCTCAAGGGGGTGTGGCCGTAAGCGAGAGCAAGGCTCGCTGGCACCCTTCTTATTGAGAGGACAGCTCCGTCACCTCTTTTACGACGCTGCTTTTTTTCCCTTGCGTTTTTCTCTTCTTCCCACGTTCTCTCTCTTCACTGCCTTCGTCCCCGCTCTATTTCACTTCAGCCTTTCACTCTTGCTTCCTTCCAATGAGGACGGAGCTGCGGGAGAAAGGGTGCTATAGAGGATCGCTGTGGAGAGCTGCTGCTGTGCTTTGACATCTGAGCTCTGTGGAAAACGATCTCAATACAATTCTGAAAAACGCGACTCTCCGAACGCCAGCCGAACAAGTCTCCACAGCCGAAGCGCTGTGTCTCTTTTCAGCTGGCGATAAACCTTTCCTCGATCCTTTGCGGACTTGTAAAACTGTTCATGATCAGAATAAAAAACGCTCACGCTAATACACAAGCACCCGTGTCTCGCCAAAGCTGACAAATAAACAGACGGACAAGCCGCACTGCACGTGTGAACAGGGGAATGAGCGAGCGAGCGGGGATAGGGCGTCTCCTGCGCTTAAAAGCTTACAGCACCTGGTATTCCCAGGCGGTCTTCCATCCAAGTACTAACCAGGCCCATCCCTGTTTAGCTTCCGAGATCAGACGAGATCAGGTGTGCTCAAGGGGGTGTGGCCGTAAGCGAGAGCAAGGCTCGCTGGCACCCTTCTTATTGAGAGGACAGCTCCGTCACCTCTTTTACGACGCTGCTTTTTTTCCCTTGCGTTTTTCTCTTCTTCCCACGTTCTCTCTCTTCACTGCCTTCGTCCCCGCTCTATTTCACTTCAGCCTTTCACTCTTGCTTCCTTCCAATGAGGACGGAGCTGCGGGAGAAAGGGCGCTATAGAGGATCGCTGTGGAGAGCTGCTGCTGTGGTTTGACATCTGAGCTCTGTGGAAAACGATCTCAATACAATTCTGAAAAACGCGACTCTCCGAACGCCAGCCGAACAAGTCTCCACAGCCGAAGCGCTTTGTCTCTTTTCAGCTGGCGATAAACCTTTCCTCGATCCTTTGCGGACTTGTAAAACTGTTCATGATCAGAATAAAAAACGCTCACGCTAATACACAAGCACCCGTGTCTCGCCAAAGCTGACAAATAAACAGACGGACAAGCCGCACTGCACGTGTGAACAGGGGAATGAGCGAGCGAGCGGGGATAGGGCGTCTCCTGCGCTTAAAAGCTTACAGCACCTGGTATTCCCAGGCGGTCTTCCATCCAAGTACTAACCAGGCCCATCCCTGTTTAGCTTCCGAGATCAGACGAGATCAGGTGTGCTCAAGGGGGTGTGGCCGTAAGCGAGAGCAAGGTTCGCTGGCACCCTTCTTATTGAGAGGACAGCTCCGTCACCTCTTTTACGACGCTGCTTTTTTTCCCTTGCGTTTTTCTCTTCTTCCCACGTTCTCTCTCTTCACTGCCTTCGTCCCCGCTCTATTTCACTTCAGCCTTTCACTCTTGCTTCCTTCCAATGAGGACGGAGCTGCGGGAGAAAGGGCGCTATAGAGGATCGCTGTGGAGAACTGCTGCTGTGCTTTGACATCTGAGCTCTGTGGAAAACGATCTCAATACAATTCTGAAAAACGCGACTCTCCGAACGCCAGCCGAACAAGTCTCCACAGCCGAAGCGCTGTGTCTCTTTTCAGCTGGCGATAAACCTTTCCTCGATCCTTTGCGGACTTGTAAAACTGTTCCTGATCAGAATAAAAAACGCTCACGCTAATACACAAGCACCCGTGTCTCGCCAAAGCTGACAAATAAACAGACGGACAAGCCGCACTGCACGTGTGAACAGGGGAATGAGCGAGCGAGCGGGGATAGGGCGCCTCCTGCGCTTAAAAGCTTGCAGCACCTGGTATTCCCAGGCGGTCTCCCATCCAAGTACTAACCAGGCCCATCCCTGTTTAGCTTCCGAGATCAGACGAGATCAGGCGTGCTCAAGGGGGTGTGGCCGTAAGCGAGAGCAAGGCTCGCTGGCACCCTTCTTATTGAGAGGACAGCTCCGTCACCTCTTTTACGACGCTGCTTTTTTTCCCTTGCGTTTTTCTCTTCTTCCCACGTTCTCTCTCTTCACTGCCTTCGTCCCCGCTCTATTTCACTTCAGCCTTTCACTCTTGCTTCCTTCCAATGAGGACGGAGCTGCGGGAGAAAGGGCGCTATAGAGGATCGCTGTGGAGAGCTGCTGCTGTGCTTTGACATCTGAGCTCTGTGGAAAACGATCTCAATACAATTCTGAAAAACGCGACTCTCCGAACGCCAGCCGAACAAGTCTCCACAGCCGAAGCGCTGTGTCTCTATTCAGCTGGCGATAAACCTTCCCTCGATTCTTTGCGGACTTGTTAAACTGTTCCTGATCAGAATAAAAAACGCTCACGCTAAAACACAAGCACCCGTGTCTCGCCAAAGCTGACAAATAAACAGACGGACAAGCCGCACTGCACGTGTGAACAGGGGAATGAGCGAGCGAGCGGGGATAGGGCGCCTCCTGCGCTTAAAAGTTTACAGCACCTGGTATTCCCAGGCGGTCTCCCATCCAAGTACTAACCAGGCCCATCCCTGTTTAGCTTCCGAGATCAGACGAGATCAGGCGTGCTCAAGGGGGTGTGGCCGTAAGCGAGAGCAAGGCTCGCTGGCACCCTTCTTATTGAGAGGACAGCTCCGTCACCTCTTTTACGACGCTGCTTTTTTTCCCTTGCGTTTTTCTCTTCTTCCCACGTTCTCTCTCTTCACTGCCTTCGTCCCCGCTCTATTTCACTTCAGCCTTTCACTCTTGCTTCCTTCCAATGAGGACGGAGCTGCGGGAGAAAGGGCGCTATAGAGGATCGCTGTGGAGAGCTGCTGCTGTGCTTTGACATCTGAGCTCTGTGGAAAACGATCTCAATACAATTCTGAAAAACGCGACTCTCCGAACGCCAGCCGAACAAGTCTCCACAGCCGAAGCGCTGTGTCTCTTTTCAGCTGGCGATAAACCTTTCCTCGATCCTTTGCGGACTTGTAAAACTGTTCCTGATCAGAATAAAAAACGCTCACGCTAATACACAAGCACCCGTGTCTCGCCAAAGCTGACAAATAAACAGACGGACAAGCCGCACTGCACGTGTGAACAGGGGAATGAGCGAGCGAGCGGGGATAGGGCGCCTCCTGCGCTTAAAAGCTTACAGCACCTGGTATTCCCAGGCGGTCTTCCATCCAAGTACTAACCAGGCCCATCCCTGTTTAGCTTCCGAGATCAGACGAGATCAGGTGTGCTCAAGGGGGTGTGGCCGTAAGCGAGAGCAAGGCTCGCTGGCACCCTTCTTATTGAGAGGACAGCTCCGTCACCTCTTTTACGACGCTGCTTTTTTTCCCTTGCGTTTTTCTCTTCTTCCCACGTTCTCTCTCTTCACTGCCTTCGTCCCCGCTCTATTTCACTTCAGCCTTTCACTCTTGCTTCCTTCCAATGAGGACGGAGCTGCGGGAGAAAGGGCGCTATAGAGGATCGCTGTGGAGAGCTGCTGCTGTGCTTTGACATCTGAGCTCTGTGGAAAACGATCTCAATACAATTCTGAAAAACGCGACTCTCCGAACGCCAGCCGAACAAGTCTCCACAGCCGAAGCGCTGTGTCTCTATTCAGCTGGCGATAAACCTTCCCTCGATTCTTTGCGGACTTGTTAAACTGTTCCTGATCAGAATAAAAAACGCTCACGCTAATACACAAGCACCCGTGTCTCGCCAAAGCTGACAAATAAACAGACGGACAAGCCGCACTGCACGTGTGAACAGGGGAATGAGCGAGCGAGCGGGGATAGGGCGCCTCCTGCGCTTAAAAGCTTACAGCACCTGGTATTCCCAGGCGGTCTCCCATCCGAGTACTAACCAGTCCCATCCCTGATTAGCTTCCGAGATCAGACGAGATCAGGCGTGCTCAAGGGGGTGTGGCCATAAGCGAGAGCAAGGCTCGCTGGCACCCTTCTTATTGAGAGGACAGCTCCGTCACCTCTTTTACGACGCTGCTTTTTTTCCCTTGCGTTTTTCTCTTCTTCCCACGTTCTCTCTCTTCACTGCCTTCGTCCCCGCTCTATTTCACTTCAGCCTTTCACTCTTGCTTCCTTCCAATGAGGACGGAGCTGCGGGAGAAAGGGCGCTATAGAGGATCGCTGTGGAGAGCTGCTGCTGTGCTTTGACATCTGAGCTCTGTGGAAAACGATCTCAATACAATTCTGAAAAACGCGACTCTCCGAACGCCAGCCGAACAAGTCTCCACAGCCGAAGCGTTGTGTCTCTTTTCAGCTGGCGATAAACCTTTCCTCGATCCTTTGCGGACTTGTTAAACTGTTCCTGATCAGAATAAAAAACGCTCACGCTAATACACAAGCACCCGTGTCTCGCCAAAGCTGACAAATAAACAGACGGACAAGCCGCACTGCACGTGTGAACAGGGGAATGAGCGAGCGAGCGGGGATAGGGCGCCTCCTGCGCTTAAAAGCTTACAGCACCTGGTATTCCCAGGCGGTCTCCCATCCAAGTACTAACCAGGCCCATCCCTGTTTAGCTTCCGAGATCAGACGAGATCAGGCGTGCTCAAGGGGGTGTGGCCGTAAGCGAGAGCAAGGCTCGCTGGCACCCTTCTTATTGAGAGGACAGCTCCGTCACCTCTTTTACGACGCTGCTTTTTTTCCCTTGCGTTTTTCTCTTCTTCCCACGTTCTCTCTCTTCACTGCCTTCGTCCCCGCTCTATTTCACTTCAGCCTTTCACTCTTGCTTCCTTCCAATGAGGACGGAGCTGCGGGAGAAAGGGCGCTATAGAGGATCGCTGTGGAGAGCTGCTGCTGTGCTTTGACATCTGAGCTCTGTGGAAAACGATCTCAATACAATTCTGAAAAACGCGACTCTCCGAACGCCAGCCGAACAAGTCTCCACAGCCGAAGCGCTGTGTCTCTTTTCAGCTGGCGATAAACCTTTCCTCGATCCTTGCGGACTTGTTAAACTGTTCCTGATCAGAATAAAAAACGCTCACGCTAATACACAAGCACCCGTGTCTCGCCAAAGCTGACAAATAAACAGACGGACAAGCCGCACTGCACGTATGAACAGGGGAATGAGCGAGCGAGCGGGGATAGGGCGCCTCCTGCGCTAAAAAGCTTACAGCACCTGGTATTCCCAGGCGGTCTCCCATCCAAGTACTAACCAGGCCCATCCCTGTTTAGCTTCCGAGATCAGACGAGATCAGGCGTGCTCAAGGGGGTGTGGCCGTAAGCGAGCGCAAGGCTCGCTGGCACCCTTCTTATTGAGAGGACAGCTCCGTCACGTCTTTTACGACGCTGCTTTTTTTCCCTTGCGTTTTTCTCTTCTTCCCACGTTCTCTCTCTTCACTGCCTTCGTCCCCGCTCTATTTCACTTCAGCCTTTCACTCTTGCTTCCTTCCAATGAGAACGGAGCTGCGGGAGAAAGGGCGCTATAGAGGATCGCTGTGGAGAGCTGCTGCTGTGCTTTGACATCTGAGCTCTGTGGAAAACGATCTCAATACAATTCTGAAAAACGCGACTCTCCGAACGCCAGCCGAACAAGTCTCCACAGCCGAAGCACTGTGTCTCTTTTCAGCTGGCGATAAACCTTTCCTCGATCCTTTG
Organism: Lepisosteus oculatus; assembly: GCF_040954835.1. Taxonomy (NCBI): domain Eukaryota; kingdom Metazoa; phylum Chordata; class Actinopteri; order Semionotiformes; family Lepisosteidae; genus Lepisosteus; species Lepisosteus oculatus. The sequence continues at coordinate 18,894,516 of NC_090709.1, read as the reverse complement.
CGGACTTGTTAAACTGTTCCTGATCAGAATAAAAAACGCTCACGCTAATACACAAGCACCCGTGTCTCGCCAAAGCTGACAAATAAACAGACGGACAAGCCGCACTGCACGTGTGAACAGGGGAATGAGCGAGCGAGCGGGGATAGGGCGCCTCCTGCGCTTAAAAGCTTACAGCACCTGGTATTCCCAGGCGGTCTCCCATCCAAGTACTAACCAGGCCCATCCCTGTTTAGCTTCCGAGATCAGACGAGATCAGGCGTGCTCAAGGGGGTGTGGCCGTAAGCGAGAGCAAGGCTCGCTGGCACCCTTCTTATTGAGAGGACAGCTCCGTCACCTCTTTTACGACGCTGCTTTTTTTCCCTTGCGTTTTTCTCTTCTTCCCACGTTCTCTCTCTTCACTGCCTTCGTCCCCGCTCTATTTCACTTCAGCCTTTCACTCTTGCTTCCTTCCAATGAGGACGGAGCTGCGGGAGAAAGGGCGCTATAGAGGATCGCAGTGGAGAGCTGCTGCTGTGCTTTGACATCTGAGCTCTGTGGAAAACGATCTCAATACAATTCTGAAAAACGCGACTCTCCGAACGCCAGCCGAACAAGTCTCCACAGCCGAAGCGTTGTGTCTCTTTTCAGCTGGCGATAAACCTTTCCTCGATCCTTTGCGGACTTGTTAAACTGTTCCTGATCAGAATAAAAAACGCTCACGCTAATACACAAGCACCCGTGTCTCGCCAAAGCTGACAAATAAACAGACGGACAAGCCGCACTGCACGTGTGAACAGGGGAATGAGCGAGCGAGCGGGGATAGGGCGCCTCCTACGCTTAAAAGCTTACAGCACCTGGTATTCCCAGGCGGTCTCCCATCCAAGTACTAACCAGGCCCATCCCTGTTTAGCTTCCGAGATCAGACGAGATCAGGCGTGCTCAAGGGGGTGTGGCCGTAAGCGAGCGCAAGGCTCGCTGGCACCCTTCTTATTGAGAGGACAGCTCCGTCACGTCTTTTACGACGCTGCTTTTTTTCCCTTGCGTTTTTCTCTTCTTCCCACGTTCTCTCTCTTCACTGCCTTCATCCCCGCTCTATTTCACTTCAGCCTTTCACTCTTGCTTCCTTCCAATGAGGACGGAGCTGCGGGAGAAAGGGTGCTATAGAGGATCGCTGTGGAGAGCTGCTGCTGTGCTTTGACATCTGAGCTCTGTGGAAAACGATCTCAATACAATTCTGAAAAACGCGACTCTCCGAACGCCAGCCGAACAAGTCTCCACAGCCGAAGCGCTGTGTCTCTTTTCAGCTGGCGATAAACCTTTCCTCGATCCTTTGCGGACTTGTTAAACTGTTCCTGATCAGAATAAAAAACGCTCACGCTAATACACAAGCACCCGTGTCTCGCCAAAGCTGACAAATAAACAGACGGACAAGCCGCACTGCACGTGTGAACAGGGGAATGAGCGAGCGAGCGGGGATAGGGCGCCTCCTGCGCTTAAAAGCTTACAGCACCTGGTATTCCCAGGCGGTCTCCAATCCAAGTACTAACCAGGCCCATCCCTGTTTAGCTTCCGAGATCAGACGAGATCAGGCGTGCTCAAGGGGGTGTGGCCGTAAGCGAGAGCAAGGCTCGCTGGCACCCTTCTTATTGAGAGGACAGCTCCGTCACCTCTTTTACGACGCTGCTTTTTTTCCCTTGCGTTTTTCTCTTCTTCCCACGTTCTCTCTTCACTGCCTTCGTCCCCGCTCTATTTCACTTCAGCCTTTCACTCTTGCTTCCTTCCAATGAGGACGGAGCTGCGGGAGAAAGGGCGCTATAGAGGATCGCTGTGGAGAGCTGCTGCTGTGCTTTGACATCTGAGCTCTGTGGAAAACGATCTCAATACAATTCTGAAAAACGCGACTCTCCGAACGCCAGCCGAACAAGTCTCCACAGCCGAAGCGCTGTGTCTCTTTTCAGCTGGCGATAAACCTTTCCTCGATCCTTTGCGGACTTGTAAAACTGTTCATGATCAGAATAAAAAACGCTCACGCTAATACACAAGCACCCGCGTCTCGCCAAAGCTGACAAATAAACAGACGGACAAGCCGCACTGCACGTGTGAACAGGGGAATGAGCGAGCGAGCGGGGATAGGACGCCTCCTGCGCTTAAAAGCTTACAGCACCTGGTATTCCCAGGCGGTCTCCCATCCAAGTACTAACCAGGCCCATCCCTGTTTAGCGTCCGAGATCAGACGAGATCAGGCGTGCTCAAGGGGGTGTGGCCGTAAGCAAGAGCAAGGCTCGCTGGCACCCTTCTTATTGAGAGGACAGCTCCGTCACCTCTTTTACGACGCTGCTCTTTTTCCCTTGCGTTTTTCTCTTCTTCCCACGTTCTCTCTCTTCACTGCCTTCGTCCCCGCTCTATTTCACTTCAGCCTTTCACTCTTGCTTCCTTCCAATGAGGACGGAGCTGCGGGAGAAAGGGCGCTATAGAGGATCGCTGTGGAGAGCTGCTGCTGTGCTTTGACATCTGAGCTCTGTGGAAAACGATCTCAATACAATTCTGAAAAACGCAACTCTCCGAACGCCAGCCGAACAAGTCTCCACAGCCGAAGCGCTGTGTCTCTTTTCAGCTGGCGATAAACTTTTCCTCGATCCTTTGCGGACTTGTTAAACTGTTCATGATCAGAATAAAAAACGCTCACGCTAATACACAAGCACCCGTGTCTCGCCAAAGCTGACAAATAAACAGACGGACAAGCCGCACTGCACGTGTGAACAGGGGAATGAGCGAGCGAGCGGGGATAGGGCGCCTCCCGCGCTTAAAAGCTTACAGCACCTGGTATTCCCAGGCGGTCTCCCATCCAAGTACTAACCAGGCCTATCCCTGTTTAGCGTCCGAGATCAGACGAGATCAGGCGTGCTCAAGGGGGTGTGGCGGTAAGCAAAAGCAAGGCTCGCTGGCACCCTTCTTATTGAGAGTACAGCTCCGTCACCTCTTTTACGACGCTGCTCTTTTTCCCTTGCGTTTTTCTCTTCTTCCCACGTTCTCTCTCTTCACTGCCTTCGTCCCCGCTCTATTTCACTTCAGCCTTTCACTCTTGCTTCCTTCCAATGAGGACGGAGCTTCGGGAGAAAGGGCGCTATAGAGGATCGCTGTGGAGAGCTGCTGCTGTGCTTTGACATCTGAGCTCTGTGGAAAACGATCTCAATACAATTCTGAAAAACGCGACTCTCCGAACGCCAGCCGAACAAGTCTCCACAGCCTAAGCGCTGTGTCTCTTTTCAGCTGGCGATAAACCTTTCCTCGATCCTTTGCGGACTTGTAAAACTGTTCCTGATCAGAATAAAAAACGCTCACGCTAATACACAAGCACCCGTGTCTCGCCAAAGCTGACAAATAAACAGACGGACAAGCCGCACTTCACGTGTGAACAGGGGAATGAGCGAGCGAGCGGGGATAGGGCGCCTCCTGCGCTTAAAAGCTTACAGCACCTGGTATTCCCAGGCGGTCTCCCATCCAAGTACTAACCAGGCCCATCCCTGTTTAGCTTCCGAGATCAGAGAGATCAGGTGTGCTCAAGGGGGTGTGGCCGTAAGCGAGAGCAAAGCTCGCTGGCACCCTTCTTATTGAGAGGACAGCTCCGTCACCTCTTTTACGACGCTGCTTTTTTTCCCTTGCGTTTTTCTCTTCTTCCCACGTTCTCTCTTCACTGCCTTCGTCCCCGCTCTATTTCACTTCAGCCTTTCACTCTTGCTTCCTTCCAATGAGGACGGAGCTGCGGGAGAAAGGGCGCTATAGAGGATCGCTGTGGAGAGCTGCTGCTGTGCTTTGACATCTGAGCTCTGTGGAAAACGATCTCAATACAATTCTGAAAAACGCGACTCTCCGAACGCCAGCCGAACAAGTCTCCACAGCCGAAGCGCTGTGTCTCTTTTCAGCTGGCGATAAACCTTTCCTCGATCCTTTGCGGACTTGTAAAACTGTTCATGATCAGAATAAAAAACGCTTACGCTAATACACAAGCACCCGCGTCTCGCCAAAGCTGACAAATAAACAGACGGACAAGCCGCACTGCACGTGTGAACAGGGGAATGAGCGAGCGAGCGGGGATAGGAAGCCTCCTGCGCTTAAAAGCTTACAGCACCTGGTATTCCCAGGCGGTCTCCCATCCAAGTACTAACCAGGCCCATCCCTGTTTAGCGTCCGAGATCAGACGAGATCAGGCGTGCTCAAGGGGGTGTGGCCGTAAGCGAGAGCAAGGCTCGCTGGCACCCTTCTTATTGAGAGGACAGCTCCGTCACCTCTTTTACGACGCTGCTCTTTTTCCCTTGCGTTTTTCTCTTCTTCCCACGTTCTCTCTCTTCACTGCCTTCGTCCCCGCTCTATTTCACTTCAGCCTTTCACTCTTGCTTCCTTCCAATGAGGACGGAGCTGCGGGAGAAAGGGCGCTATAGAGGATCGCTGTGGAGAGCTGCTGCTGTGCTTTGACATCTGAGCTCTGTGGAAAACGATCTCAATACAATTCTGAAAAACGCAACTCTCCGAACGCCAGCCGAACAAGTCTCCACAGCCGAAGCGCTGTGTCTCTTTTCAGCTGGCGATAAACTTTTCCTCGATCCTTTGCGGACTTGTTAAACTGTTCATGATCAGAATAAAAAACGCTCACGCTAATACACAAGCACCCGTGTCTCGCCAAAGCTGACAAATAAACAGACGGACAAGTCGCACTGCACGTGTGAACAGGGGAATGAGCGAGCGAGCGGGGATAGGGCGCCTCCCGCGCTTAAAAGCTTACAGCACCTGGTATTCCCAGGCGGTCTCCCATCCAAGTACTAACCAGGCCCATCCCTGTTTAGCGTCCGAGATCAGACGAGATCAGGCGTGCTCAAGGGGGTGTGGCCGGAAGCGAGAGCAAGGCTCGCTGGCACCCTTCTTATTGAGAGGACAGCTCCGTCACCTCTTTTACGACGCTGCTCTTTTTCCCTTGCGTTTTTCTCTTCTTCCCACGTTCTCTCTCTTCACTGCCTTCGTCCCCGCTCTATTTCACTTCAGCCTTTCACTCTTGCTTCCTTCCAATGAGGACGGAGCTTCGGGAGAAAGGGCGCTATAGAGGATCGCTGTGGAGAGCTGCTGCTGTGCTTTGACATCTGAGCTCTGTGGAAAACGATCTCAATACAATTCTGAAAAACGCAACTCTCCGAACGCCAGCCGAACAAGTCTCCACAGCCGAAGCGCTGTGTCTCTTTTCAGCTGGCGATAAACTTTTCCTCGATCCTTTGCGGACTTGTTAAACTGTTCATGATCAGAATAAAAAACGCTCACGCTAATACACAAGCACCCGTGTCTCGCCAAAGCTGACAAATAAACAGACGGACAAGCCGCACTGCACGTGTGAACAGGGGAATGAGCGAGCGAGCGGGGATAGGGCGCCTCCTGCGCTTAAAAGCTTACAGCACCTGGTATTCCCAGGCGGTCTCCCATCCAAGTACTAACCAGGCCCATCCCTGTTTAGCTTCCGAGATCAAACGAGATCAGGCGTGCTCAAGGGGGTGTGGCCGTAAGCGCGAGCAAGGCTCGCTGGCACCCTTCTTATTGAGAGGACAGCTCCGTCACCTCTTTTACGACGCTGCTTTTTTTCCCTTGCGTTTTTCTCTTCTTCCCACGTTCTCTCTCTTCACTGCCTTCGTCCCCGCTCTATTTCACTTCAGCCTTTCACTCTTGCTTCCTTCCAATGAGGACGGAGCTGCGGGAGAAAGGGCGCTATAGAGGATCGCTGTGGAGAGCTGCTGCTGTGCTTTGACATCTGAGCTCTGTGGAAAACGATCTCAATACAATTCTGAAAAACGCGACTCTCCGAACGCCAGCCGAACAAGTCTCCACAGCCGAAGCGCTGTGTCTCTTTTCAGCTGGCGATAAACCTTTCCTCGATCCTTTGCGGACTTGTAAAACTGTTCCTGATCAGAATAAAAAACGCTCACGCTAATACACAAGCACCCGTGTCTCGCCAAAGCTGACAAATAAACAGACGGACAAGCCGCACTGCACGTGTGAACAGGGGAATGAGCGAGCGAGCGGGGATAGGGCGCCTCCTGCGCTTAAAAGCTTACAGCACCTGGTATTCCCAGGCGGTCTCCCATCCAAGTACTAACCAGGCCCATCCCTGTTTAGCTTCCGAGATCAGACGAGATCAGGCGTGCTCAAGGGGGTGTGGCCGTAAGCGAGAGCAAGGCTCGCTGGCACCCTTCTTATTGAGAGGACAGCTCCGTCACCTCTTTTACGACGCTGCTCTTTTTCCCTTGCGTTTTTCTCTTCTTCCCACGTTCTCTCTCTTCACTGCCTTCGTCCCCGCTCTATTTCACTTCAGCCTTTCACTCTTGCTTCCTTCCAATGAGGACGGAGCTGCGGGAGAAAGGGCGCTATAGAGGATCGCTGTGGAGAGCTGCTGCTGTGCTTTGACATCTGAGCTCTGTGGAAAACGATCTCAATACAATTCTGAAAAACGCGACTCTCCGAACGCCAGCCGAACAAGTCTCCACAGCCGAAGCGCTGTGTCTCTTTTCAGCTGGCGATAAACCTTTCGTCGATCCTTTGCGGACTTGTTAAACTGTTCATGATCAGAATAAAAAACGCTCACGCTAATACACAAGCACCCGTGTCTCACCAAAGCTGACAAATAAACAGACGGACAAGCCGCACTGCACGTGTGAACAGGGGAATGAGCGAGCGAGCGGGGATAGGGCGCCTCCTGCGCTTAAAAGCTTACAGCACCTGGTATTCCCAGGCGGTCTCCCATCCAAGTACTAAACAGGCCCATCCCTGTTCAGCTTCCAAGATCAGATGAGATCAGGCGTGCTCAAGGGGGTGTGGCCGTAAGCAAGAGCAAGGCTCGCTGGCACCCTTCTTATTGAGAGGACAGCTCCGTCACCTCTTTTACGACGCTGCTTTTTTTCCCTTGCGTTTTTCTCTTCTTCCCACGTTCTCTCTCTTCACTGCCTTCGTCCCCGCTCTATTTCACTTCAGCCTTTCACTCTTGCTTCCTTCCAATGAGGACGGAGCTGCGGGAGAAAGGGCGCTATAGAGGATCGCTGTGGAGAGCTGCTGCTGTGCTTTGACATCTGAGTTCTGTGGAAAACGATCTCAATACAATTCTGAAAAACGCGACTCTCCGAACGCCAGCCGAACAAGTCTCCACAGCCGAAGCGCTGTGTCTCTTTTCAGCTGGCGATAAACCTTTCTTCGATCCTTTGCGGACTTGTAAAACTGTTCCTGATCAGAATAAAAAACGCTCACGCTAATACACAAGCACCCGTGTCTCGCCAAAGCTGACAAATAAACAGACGGACAAGCCGCACTGCACGTGTGATCAGGGGAATGAGCGAGCGAGCGGGGATAGGGCGCCTCCTGCGCTTAAAAGCTTACAGCACCTGGTATTCCCAGGCGGTCTCCCATCCAAGTACTAACCAGGCCCATCCCTGTTTAGCTTCCGAGATCAGACAAGATCAGGTGTGCTCAAGGGGGTGTGGCCGTAAGCGCGAGCAAGGCTCGCTGGCACCCTTCTTATTGAGAGGACAGCTCCGTCACCTCTTTTATGACGCTGCTTTTTTTCCCTTGCGTTTTTCTCTTCTTCCCACGTTCTCTCTCTTCACTGCCTTCGTCCCCGCTCTATTTCACTTCAGCCTTTCACTCTTGCTTCCTTCCAATGAGGACGGAGCTGCGGGAGAAAGGGCGCTATAGAGGATCGCTGTGGAGAGCTGCTGCTGTGCTTTGACATCTGAGCTCTGTGGAAAACGATCTCAATACAATTCTGAAAAACGCGACTCTCCGAACGCCAGCCGAACAAGTCTCCACAGCCGAAGCGCTGTGTCTCTTTTCAGCTGGCGATAAACCTTTCTTCGATCTTTTGCGGACTTGTAAAACTGTTCCTGATCAGAATAAAAAACGCTCACGCTAATACACAAGCACCCGCGTCTCGCCAAAGCTGACAAATAAACAGACGGACAAGCCGCACTGCACGTGTGATCAGGGGAATGAGCGAGCGAGCGGGGATAGGGCGCCTCCTGCGCTTAAAAGCTTACAGCACCTGGTATTCCCAGGCGGTCTCCCATCCAAGTACTAACCAGGCCCATCCCTGTTTAGCTTCCGAGATCAGACAAGATCAGGTGTGCTCAAGGGGGTGTGGCCGTAAGCGAGAACAAGGCTCGCTGGCACCCTTCTTATTGAGAGGACAGCTCCGTCACCTCTTTTATGACGCTGCTTTTTTTCCCTTGCGTTTTTCTCTTCTTCCCACGTTCTCTCTCTTCACTGCCTTCGTCCCCGCTCTATTTCACTTCAGCCTTTCACTCTTGCTTCCTTCCAATGAGGACGGAGCTGCGGGAGAAAGGGCGCTATAGAGGATCGCTGTGGAGAGCTGCTGCTGTGCTTTGACATCTGAGCTCTGTGGAAAACGATCTCAATACAATTCTGAAAAACGCGACTCTCCGAACGCCAGCCGAACAAGTCTCCACAGCCGAAGCGCTGTGTCTCTTTTCAGCTGGCGATAAACCTTTCTTCGATCTTTTGCGGACTTGTAAAACTGTTCCTGATCAGAATAAAAAACGCTCACGCTAATACACAAGCACCCGCGTCTCGCCAAAGCTGACAAATAAACAGACGGACAAGCCGCACTGCACGTGTGAACAGGGGAATGAGCGAGCGAGCGGGGATAGGGCGCCTCCTGCGCTTAAAAGCTTACAGGACCTGGTATTCCCAGGCGGTCTCCCATCCAAGTACTAACCAGGTCCATCCCTGTTTAGCTTCCGAGATCAGACGAGATCAGGCGTGCTCAAGGGGGTGTGGCCGTAAGCAAGAGCAAGGCTCGCTGGCACCCTTCTTATTGAGAGGACAGCTCCGTCACCTCTTTTATGACGCTGCTCTTTTTCCCTTGCGTTTTTCTCTTCTTCCCACGTTCTCTCTCTTCACTGCCTTCGTCCCCGCTCTATTTCACTTCAGCCTTTCACTCTTGCTTCCTTCCAATGAGGACGGAGCTGTGGGAGAAAGGGCGCTATAGAGGATCGCTGTGGAGAGCTGCTGCTGTGCTTTGACATCTGAGCTCTGTGGAAAACGATCTCAATACAATTCTGAAAAACGCGACTCTCCGAACGCCAGCCGAACATGTCTCCACAGCCAAAGCGCTGTGTCTCTTTTCAGCTGGCGATAAACCTTTCCTCGATCCTTTGCGGACTTGTAAAACTGTTCCTGATCAGAATAAAAAACGCTCACGCTAATACACAAGCACCCGTGTCTCGCCAAAGCTGACAAATAAACAGACGGACAAGCCGCACTGCACGTGTGAACAGGGGAATGAGCGAGCGAGCGGGGATAGGGCGCCTCCTGCGCTTAAAAGCTTACAGCACCTGGTATTCCCAGGCGGTCTCCCATCCAAGTACTAACCAGGCCCATCCCTGTTTAGCTTCCGAGATCAGACGAGATCAGGCGTGCTCAAGGGGGTGTGGCCGTAAGCTAGAGCAAGGCTCGCTGGCACCCTTCTTATTGAGAGGACAGCTCCGTCACCTCTTTTACGACGCTGCTTTTTTTCCCTTGCGTTTTTCTCTTCTTCCCACGTTCTCTCTCTTCACTGCCTTCGTCCCCGCTCTATTTCACTTCAGCCTTTCACTCTTGCTTCCTTCCAATGAGGACGGAGCTGCGGGAGAAAGGGCGCTATAGAGGATCGCTGTGGAGAGCTGCTGCTGTGCTTTGACATCTGAGCTCTGTGGAAAACGATCTCAATACAATTCTGAGAAACGCGACTCTCCGAACGCCAGCCGAACAAGTCTCCACAGCCGAAGCGCTGTGTCTCTTTTCAGCTGGCGATAAACCTTTCCTCGATCCTTTGCGGACTTGTAAAACTGTTCCTGATCAGAATAAAAAACGCTCACGCTAATACACAAGCACCCGTGTCTCGCCAAAGCTGACAAATAAACAGACGGACAAGCCGCACTGCACGTGTGAACAGGGGAATGAGCGAGCGAGCGGGGATAGGGCGCCTCCTGCGCTTAAAAGCTTACAGCACCTGGTATTCCCAGGCGGTCTCCCATCCAAGTACTAACCAGGCCCATCCCTGTTTAGCTTCCGAGATCAGATGAGATCAGGCGTGCTCAAGGGGGTGTGGCCATAAGCGAGAGCAAGGCTCGCTGGCACCCTTTTTATTGAGAGGACAGCTCCGTCACCTCTTTTACGACGCTGCTTTTTTTCCCTTGCGTTTTTCTCTTCTTCCCACGTTCTCTCTCTTCACTGCCTTCGTCCCCGCTCTATTTCACTTCAGCCTTTCACTCTTGCTTCCTTCCAATGAGGACGGAGCTGCGGGAGAAAGGGCGCTATAGATGATCGCTGTGGAGAGCTGCTGCTGTGCTTTGACATCTGAGCTCTGTGGAAAACGATCTCAATACAATTCTGAAAAACGCGACTCTCCGAACGCCAGCCGAACAAGTCTCCACAGCCGAAGCGCTGTGTCTCTTTTCAGCTGGCGATAAACCTTTCCTCGATCCTTTGCGGACTTGTAAAACTGTTCCTGATCAGAATAAAAAACGCTCACGCTAATACACAAGCACCCGTGTCTCGCCAAAGCTGACAAATAAACAGACGGACAAGCCGCACTGCACGTGTGAACAGGGGAATGAGCGAGCGAGCGGGGATAGGGCGCCTCCTGCGCTTAAAAGCTTACAGCACCTGGTATTCCCAGGCGGTCTCCCATCCAAGTACTAACCAGGCCCATCCCTGTTTAGCTTCCGAGATCAGACGAGATGAGGCGTGCTCAAGGGGGTGTGGCCATAAGCGAGAGCAAGGCTCGCTGGCACCCTTCTTATTGAGAGGACAGCTCCGTCACCTCTTTTACGACGCTGCTTTTTTTCCCTTGCGTTTTTCTCTTCTTCCCACGTTCTCTCTCTTCACTGCCTTCGTTCCCGCTCCATTTCACTTCAGCCTTTCACTCTTGCTTCCTTCCAATGAGGACGGAGCTGCGGGAGAAAGGGCGCTATAGAGGATCGCTGTGGAGAGCTGCTGCTGTGCTTTGACATCTGAGCTCTGTGGAAAACGATCTCAATACAATTCTGAAAAACGCGACTCTCCGAACGCCAGCCGAACAAGTCTCCACAGCCGAAGCGCTGTGTCTCTTTTCAGCTGGCGATAAACCTTTCCTCGATCCTTTGCGGACTTGTAAAACTGTTCCTGATCAGAATAAAAAACGCTCACGCTAATACACAAGCACCCGTGTCTCACCAAAGCTGACAAATAAACAGACGGACAAGCCGCACTGCACGTGTGAACAGGGG